>NW_028243378.1:0-31613 GCF_964263255.1 Lissotriton vulgaris
AAAATGGCCAATTTACTCACTCTGAGTTCTCAAAAAGGGTTTCTTCACCCCGGGAAGTTAATTAAATACCATTTGGAGGCATTTAATGTTCGAGCAAAAACGGCTGATTTTCGACAAAAGAGATAACACCCCCCCATTACGTCATGCTTCAGAAATGTGGAAAATGGTCCGTTTTCAAATGTTTTATTTTTGAACGTCAGTTCACATTTGTAGGTGGATCATCAGTGTTAGAGCTAAAATTAGCATGTTTAAAGTGATTTTCATGCTTCCAGGGGCCCAAAACAAAAGATTTATGGAATGGTTAAAAGTGCATGAAAATGGCCAATTTACTCACTCTGAGTTCTCAAAAAGGGTTTCTTCACCCCGGGAAGTTAATTAAATACCATTTGGAGGCATTTAATGTTCGAGCAAAAACGGCTGATTTTCGACAAAAGAGATAACACCCCCCCATTACGTCATGCTTCAGAAATGTGGAAAATGGTCCGTTTTCAAATGTTTTATTTTTGAACGTCAGTTCACATTTGTAGGTGGATCATCAGTGTTAGAGCTAAAATTAGCATGTTTAAAGTGATTTTCATGCTTCCAGGGGCTCGGGAAGTTAATTAAATACCATTTGGAGGCATTTAATGTTCGAGCAAAAACGGCTGATTTTCGACAAAAGAGATAACACCCCCCCATTACGTCATGCTTCAGAAATGTGGAAAATGGTCCGTTTTCAAATGTTTTATTTTTGAACGTCAGTTCACATTTGTAGGTGGATCATCAGTGTTAGAGCTAAAATTAGCATGTTTAAAGTGATTTTCATGCTTCCAGGGGCTCGGGAAGTTAATTAAATACCATTTGGAGGCATTTAATGTTCGAGCAAAAACGGCTGATTTTCGACAAAAGAGATAACACCCCCCCATTACGTCATGCTTCAGAAATGTGGAAAATGGTCCGTTTTCAAATGTTTTATTTTTGAACGTCAGTTCACATTTGTAGGTGGGTGGATCATCAGTGTTAGAGCTAAAATTAGCATGTTTAAAGTGATTTTCATGCTTCCAGGGGCTCGGGAAGTTAATTAAATACCATTTGGAGGCATTTAATGTTCGAGCAAAAACGGCTGATTTTCGACAAAAGAGATAACACCCCCCCATTACGTCATGCTTCAGAAATGTGGAAAATGGTCCGTTTTCAAATGTTTTATTTTTGAACGTCAGTTCACATTTGTAGGTGGATCATCAGTGTTAGAGCTAAAATTAGCATGTTTAAAGTGATTTCATGCTTCCAGGGGCTCGGGAAGTTAATTAAATACCATTTGGAGGCATTTAATGTTCGAGCAAAAACGGCTGATTTTCGACAAAAGAGATAACACCCCCCCATTACGTCATGCTTCAGAAATGTGGAAAATGGTCCGTTTTCAAATGTTTTATTTTTGAACGTCAGTTCACATTTGTAGGTGGATCATCAGTGTTAGAGCTAAAATTAGCATGTTTAAAGTGATTTTCATGCTTCCAGGGGCCCAAAACACAAGATTTATGGAATGGTTAAAAGTGCATGAAAATGGCCAATTTACTCACTCTGAGTTCTCAAAAAGGGTTTCTTCACCCCGGGAAGTTAATTAAATACCATTTGGAGGCATTTAATGTTCGAGCAAAAACGGCTGATTTTCGACAAAAGAGATAACACCCCCCCATTACGTCATGCTTCAGAAATGTGGAAAATGGTCCGTTTTCAAATGTTTTATTTTTGAACGTCAGTTCACATTTGTAGGTGGATCATCAGTGTTAGAGCTAAAATTAGCATGTTTAAAGTGATTTTCATGCTTCCAGGGGCTCGGGAAGTTAATTAAATACCATTTGGAGGCATTTAATGTTCGAGCAAAAACGGCTGATTTTCGACAAAAGAGATAACACCCCCCCATTACGTCATGCTTCAGAAATGTGGAAAATGGTCCGTTTTCAAATGTTTTATTTTTGAACGTCAGTTCACATTTGTAGGTGGATCATCAGTGTTAGAGCTAAAATTAGCATGTTTAAAGTGATTTTCATGCTTCCAGGGGCCCAAAACATAAGATTTATGGAATGGTTAAAAGTGCATGAAAATGGCCAATTTACTCACTCTGAGTTCTCAAAAAGGGTTTCTTCACCCCGGGAAGTTAATTAAATACCATTTGGAGGCATTTAATGTTCGAGCAAAAACGGCTGATTTTCGACAAAAGAGATAACACCCCCCCATTACGTCATGCTTCAGAAATGTGGAAAATGGTCCGTTTTCAAATGTTTTATTTTTGAACGTCAGTTCACATTTGTAGGTGGATCATCAGTGTTAGAGCTAAAATTAGCATGTTTAAAGTGATTTTCATGCTTCCAGGGGCTCGGAAGTTAATTAAATACCATTTGGAGGCATTTAATGTTCGAGCAAAAACGGCTGATTTTCGACAAAAGAGATAACACCCCCCCATTACGTCATGCTTCAGAAATGTGGAAAATGGTCCGTTTTCAAATGTTTTATTTTTGAACGTCAGTTCACATTTGTAGGTGGATCATCAGTGTTAGAGCTAAAATTAGCATGTTTAAAGTGATTTTCATGCTTCCAGGGGCTCGGGAAGTTAATTAAATACCATTTGGAGGCATTTAATGTTCGAGCAAAAACGGCTGATTTTCGACAAAAGAGATAACACCCCCCCATTACGTCATGCTTCAGAAATGTGGAAAATGGTCCGTTTTCAAATGTTTTATTTTTGAACGTCAGTTCACATTTGTAGGTGGATCATCAGTGTTAGAGCTAAAATTAGCATGTTTAAAGTGATTTTCATGCTTCCAGGGGCCCAAAACACAAGATTTATGGAATGGTTAAAAGTGCATGAAATGGCCAATTTACTCACTCTGAGTTCTCAAAAAGGGTTTCTTCACCCCGGGAAGTTAATTAAATACCATTTGGAGGCATTTAATGTTCGAGCAAAAACGGCTGATTTTCGACAAAAGAGATAACACCCCCCCATTACGTCATGCTTCAGAAATGTGGAAAATGGTCCGTTTTCAAATGTTTTATTTTTGAACGTCAGTTCACATTTGTAGGTGGATCATCAGTGTTAGAGCTAAAATTAGCATGTTTAAAGTGATTTTCATGCTTCCAGGGGCTCGGAAGTTAATTAAATACCATTTGGAGGCATTTAATGTTCGAGCAAAACGGCTGATTTTCGACAAAAGAGATAACACCCCCCCATTACGTCATGCTTCAGAAATGTGGAAAATGGTCCGTTTTCAAATGTTTTATTTTGAACGTCAGTTCACATTTGTAGGTGGATCATCAGTGTTAGAGCTAAAATTAGCATGTTTAAAGTGATTTTCATGCTTCCAGGGGCTCGGGAAGTTAATTAAATACCATTTGGAGGCATTTAATGTTCGAGCAAAAACGGCTGATTTTCGACAAAAGAGATAACACCCCCCCATTACGTCATGCTTCAGAAATGTGGAAAATGGTCCGTTTTCAAATGTTTTATTTTTGAACGTCAGTTCACATTTGTAGGTGGATCATCAGTGTTAGAGCTAAAATTAGCATGTTTAAAGTGATTTTCATGCTTCCAGGGGCTCGGGAAGTTAATTAAATACCATTTGGAGGCATTTAATGTTCGAGCAAAAACGGCTGATTTTCGACAAAAGAGATAACACCCCCCCATTACGTCATGCTTCAGAAATGTGGAAAATGGTCCGTTTTCAAATGTTTTATTTTTGAACGTCAGTTCACATTTGTAGGTGGATCATCAGTGTTAGAGCTAAAATTAGCATGTTTAAAGTGATTTTCATGCTTCCAGGGGCTCGGGAAGTTAATTAAATACCATTTGGAGGCATTTAATGTTCGAGCAAAAACGGCTGATTTTCGACAAAAGAGATAACACCCCCCCATTACGTCATGCTTCAGAAATGTGGAAAATGGTCCGTTTTCAAATGTTTTATTTTTGAACGTCAGTTCACATTTGTAGGTGGATCATCAGTGTTAGAGCTAAAATTAGCATGTTTAAAGTGATTTTCATGCTTCCAGGGGCTCGGGAAGTTAATTAAATACCATTTGGAGGCATTTAATGTTCGAGCAAAAACGGCTGATTTTCGACAAAAGAGATAACACCCCCCCATTACGTCATGCTTCAGAAATGTGGAAAATGGTCCGTTTTCAAATGTTTTATTTTTGAACGTCAGTTCACATTTGTAGGTGGATCATCAGTGTTAGAGCTAAAATTAGCATGTTTAAAGTGATTTTCATGCTTCCAGGGGCCCAAAACAAAAGATTTATGGAATGGTTAAAAGTGCATGAAAATGGCCAATTTACTCACTCTGAGTTCTCAAAAAGGGTTTCTTCACCCCGGGAAGTTAATTAAATACCATTTGGAGGCATTTAATGTTCGAGCAAAAACGGCTGATTTTCGACAAAAGAGATAACACCCCCCCATTACGTCATGCTTCAGAAATGTGGAAAATGGTCCGTTTTCAAATGTTTTATTTTGAACGTCAGTTCACATTTGTAGGTGGATCATCAGTGTTAGAGCTAAAATTAGCATGTTTAAAGTGATTTTCATGCTTCCAGGGGCTCGGGAAGTTAATTAAATACCATTTGGAGGCATTTAATGTTCGAGCAAAAACGGCTGATTTTCGACAAAAGAGATAACACCCCCCCATTACGTCATGCTTCAGAAATGTGGAAAATGGTCCGTTTTCAAATGTTTTATTTTTGAACGTCAGTTCACATTTGTAGGTGGATCATCAGTGTTAGAGCTAAAATTAGCATGTTTAAAGTGATTTTCATGCTTCCAGGGGCTCGGGAAGTTAATTAAATACCATTTGGAGGCATTTAATGTTCGAGCAAAAACGGCTGATTTTCGACAAAAGAGATAACACCCCCCCATTACGTCATGCTTCAGAAATGTGGAAAATGGTCCGTTTTCAAATGTTTTATTTTTGAACGTCAGTTCACATTTGTAGGTGGATCATCAGTGTTAGAGCTAAAATTAGCATGTTTAAAGTGATTTTCATGCTTCCAGGGGCCCAAAACACAAGATTTATGGAATGGTTAAAAGTGCATGAAAATGGCCAATTTACTCACTCTGAGTTCTCAAAAAGGGTTTCTTCACCCCGGGAAGTTAATTAAATACCATTTGGAGGCATTTAATGTTCGAGCAAAAACGGCTGATTTTCGACAAAAGAGATAACACCCCCCCATTACGTCATGCTTCAGAAATGTGGAAAATGGTCCGTTTTCAAATGTTTTATTTTTGAACGTCAGTTCACATTTGTAGGTGGATCATCAGTGTTAGAGCTAAAATTAGCATGTTTAAAGTGATTTTCATGCTTCCAGGGGCTCGGGAAGTTAATTAAATACCATTTGGAGGTATTTAATGTTCGAGCAAAAACGGCTGATTTTCGACAAAAGAGATAACACCCCCCCATTACGTCATGCTTCAGAAATGTGGAAAATGGTCCGTTTTCAAATGTTTTATTTTTGAACGTCAGTTCACATTTGTAGGTGGATCATCAGTGTTAGAGCTAAAATTAGCATGTTTAAAGTGATTTTCATGCTTCCAGGGGCTCGGGAAGTTAATTAAATACCATTTGGAGGCATTTAATGTTCGAGCAAAAACGGCTGATTTTCGACAAAAGAGATAACACCCCCCCATTACGTCATGCTTCAGAAATGTGGAAAATGGTCCGTTTTCAAATGTTTTATTTTTGAACTTCAGTTCACATTTGTAGGTGGATCATCAGTGTTAGAGCTAAAATTAGCATGTTTAAAGTGATTTTCATGCTTCCAGGGGCCCAAAACACAAGATTTTTGGAATGGTTAAAAGTGCATGAAAATGGCCAATTTACTCACTCTGAGTTCTCAAAAAGGGTTTCTTCACCCCGGGAAGTTAATTAAATACCATTTGGAGGCATTTAATGTTCGAGCAAAAACGGCTGATTTTCGACAAAAGAGATAACACCCCCCCATTACGTCATGCTTCAGAAATGTGGAAAATGGTCCGTTTTCAAATGTTTTATTTTTGAACGTCAGTTCACATTTGTAGGTGGATCATCAGTGTTAGAGCTAAAATTAGCATGTTTAAAGTGATTTTCATGCTTCCAGGGGCTCGGGAAGTTAATTAAATACCATTTGGAGGCATTTAATGTTCGAGCAAAAACGGCTGATTTTCGACAAAAGAGATAACACCCCCCCATTACGTCATGCTTCAGAAATGTGGAAAATGGTCCGTTTTCAAATGTTTTATTTTTGAACGTCAGTTCACATTTGTAGGTGGATCATCAGTGTTAGAGCTAAAATTAGCATGTTTAAAGTGATTTTCATGCTTCCAGGGGCCCAAAACACAAGATTTATGGAATGGTTAAAAGTGCATGAAAATGGCCAATTTACTCACTCTGAGTTCTCAAAAAGGGTTTCTTCACCCCGGGAAGTTAATTAAATACCATTTGGAGGCATTTAATTTTCGAGCAAAAACGGCTGATTTTCGACAAAACAGATAACACCCCCCCATTACGTCATGCTTCAGAAATGTGGAAAATGGTCCGTTTTCAAATGTTTTATTTTTGAACGTCAGTTCACATTTGTAGGTGGATCATCAGTGTTAGAGCTAAAATTAGCATGTTTAAAGTGATTTTCATGCTTCCAGGGGCCCAAAACACAAGATTTATGGAATGGTTAAAAGTGCATGAAAATGGCCAATTTACTCACTCTGAGTTCTCAAAAAGGGTTTCTTCACCCCGGGAAGTTAATTAAATACCATTTGGAGGCATTTAATGTTCGAGCAAAAACGGCTGATTTTCGACAAAAGAGATAACACCCCCCCATTACGTCATGCTTCAGAAATGTGGAAAATGGTCCGTTTTCAAATGTTTTATTTTTGAACGTCAGTTCACATTTGTAGGTGGATCATCAGTGTTAGAGCTAAAATTAGCATGTTTAAAGTGATTTTTATGCTTCCAGGGGCCCAAAACACAAGATTTATGGAATGGTTAAAAGTGCATGAAAATGGCCAATTTACTCACTCTGAGTTCTCAAAAAGGGTTTCTTCACCCCGGAAGTTAATTAAATACCATTTGGAGGCATTTAATGTTCGAGCAAAAACGGCTGATTTTCGACAAAAGAGATAACACCCCCCCATTACGTCATGCTTCAGAAATGTGGAAAATGGTCCGTTTTCAAATGTTTTATTTTTGAACGTCAGTTCACATTTGTAGGTGGATCATCAGTGTTAGAGCTAAAATTAGCATGTTTAAAGTGATTTTCATGCTTCCAGGGGCCCAAAACACAAGATTTATGGAATGGTTAAAAGTGCATGAAAATGGCCAATTTACTCACTCTGAGTTCTCAAAAAGGGTTTCTTCACCCCGGGAAGTTAATTAAATACCATTTGGAGGCATTTAATGTTCGAGCAAAAACGGCTGATTTTCGACAAAAGAGATAACACCCCCCCATTACGTCATGCTTCAGAAATGTGGAAAATGGTCCGTTTTCAAATGTTTTATTTTTGAACGTCAGTTCACATTTGTAGGTGGATCATCAGTGTTAGAGCTAAAATTAGCATGTTTAAAGTGATTTTCATGCTTCCAGGGGCTCGGGAAGTTAATTAAATACCATTTGGAGGCATTTAATGTTCGAGCAAAAACGGCTGATTTTCGACAAAAGAGATAACACCCCCCCATTACGTCATGCTTCAGAAATGTGGAAAATGGTCCGTTTTCAAATGTTTTATTTTTGAACGTCAGTTCACATTTGTAGGTGGATCATCAGTGTTAGAGCTAAAATTAGCATGTTTAAAGTGATTTTCATGCTTCCAGGGGCTCGGGAAGTTAATTAAATACCATTTGGAGGCATTTAATGTTCGAGCAAAAACGGCTGATTTTCGACAAAAGAGATAACACCCCCCCATTACGTCATGCTTCAGAAATGTGGAAAATGGTCCGTTTTCAAATGTTTTATTTTTGAACGTCAGTTCACATTTGTAGGTGGATCATCAGTGTTAGAGCTAAAATTAGCATGTTTAAAGTGATTTTCATGCTTCCAGGGGCTCGGGAAGTTAATTAAATACCATTTGGAGGCATTTAATGTTCGAGCAAAAACGGCTGATTTTCGACAAAAGAGATAACACCCCCCATTACGTCATGCTTCAGAAATGTGGAAAATGGTCCGTTTTCAAATGTTTTATTTTTGAACATCAGTTCACATTTGTAGGTGGATCATCAGTGTTAGAGCTAAAATTAGCATGTTTAAAGTGATTTTCATGCTTCCAGGGGCTCGGGAAGTTAATTAAATACCATTTGGAGGCATTTAATGTTCGAGCAAAAACGGCTGATTTTCGACAAAAGAGATAACACCCCCCCATTACGTCATGCTTCAGAAATGTGGAAAATGATCCGTTTTCAAATGTTTTATTTTTGAACGTCAGTTCACATTTGTAGGTGGATCATCAGTGTTAGAGCTAAAATTAGCATGTTTAAAGTGATTTTCATGCTTCCAGGGGCTCGGGAAGTTAATTAAATACCATTTGGAGGCATTTAATGTTCGAGCAAAAACGGCTGATTTTCGACAAAAGAGATAACACCCCCCCATTACGTCATGCTTCAGAAATGTGGAAAATGGTCCGTTTTCAAATGTTTTATTTTTGAACGTCAGTTCACATTTGTAGGTGGATCATCAGTGTTAGAGCTAAAATTAGCATGTTTAAAGTGATTTTCATGCTTCCAGGGGCCCAAAACACAAGATTTATGGAATGGTTAAAAGTGCATGAAAATGGCCAATTTACTCACTCTGAGTTCTCAAAAAGGGTTTCTTCACCCCGGGAAGTTAATTAAATACCATTTGGAGGCATTTAATGTTCGAGCAAAAACGGCTGATTTTCGACAAAAGAGATAACACCCCCCCATTACGTCATGCTTCAGAAATGTGGAAAATGGTCCGTTTTCAAATGTTTTATTTTTGAACGTCAGTTCACATTTGTAGGTGGATCATCAGTGTTAGAGCTAAAATTAGCATGTTTAAAGTGATTTTCATGCTTCCAGGGGCCCAAAACACAAGATTTATGGAATGGTTAAAAGTGCATGAAAATGGCCAATTTACTCACTCTGAGTTCTCAAAAAGGGTTTCTTCACCCCGGGAAGTTAATTAAATACCATTTGGAGGCATTTAATGTTCGAGCAAAAACGGCTGATTTTCGACAAAAGAGATAACACCCCCCCATTACGTCATGCTTCAGAAATGTGGAAAATGGTCCGTTTTCAAATGTTTTATTTTTGAACGTCAGTTCACATTTGTAGGTGGATCATCAGTGTTAGAGCTAAAATTAGCATGTTTAAAGTGATTTTCATGCTTCCAGGGGCCCAAAACACAAGATTTATGGAATGGTTAAAAGTGCATGAAAATGGCCAATTTACTCACTCTGAGTTCTCAAAAAGGGTTTCTTCACCCCGGGAAGTTAATTAAATACCATTTGGAGGCATTTAATGTTCGAGCAAAAACGGCTGATTTTCGACAAAAGAGATAACACCCCCCCATTACGTCATGCTTCAGAAATGTGGAAAATGGTCCGTTTTCAAATGTTTTATTTTTGAACATCAGTTCACATTTGTAGGTGGATCATCAGTGTTAGAGCTAAAATTAGCATGTTTAAAGTGATTTTCATGCTTCCAGGTGCCCAAAACACAAGATTTATGGAATGGTTAAAAGTGCATGAAAATGGCCAATTTACTCACTCTGAGTTCTCAAAAAGGGTTTCTTCACCCCAGGAAGTTAATTAAATACCATTTGGAGGCATTTAATGTTCGAGCAAAAACGGCTGATTTTCGACAAAAGAGATAACACCCCCCCCATTACGTCATGCTTCAGAAATGTGGAAAATGGTCCGTTTTCAAATGTTTTATTTTTGAACGTCAGTTCACATTTGTAGGTGGATCATCAGTGTTAGAGCTAAAATTAGCATGTTTAAAGTGATTTTCATGCTTCCAGGGGCTCGGGAAGTTAATTAAATACCATTTGGAGGCATTTAATGTTCGAGCAAAAACGGCTGATTTTCGACAAAAGAGATAACACCCCCCCATTACGTCATGCTTCAGAAATGTGGAAAATGGTCCGTTTTCAAATGTTTTATTTTTGAACGTCAGTTCACATTTGTAGGTGGATCATCAGTGTTAGAGCTAAAATTAGCATGTTTAAAGTGATTTTCATGCTTCCAGGGGCTCGGGAAGTTAATTAAATACCATTTGGAGGCATTTAATGTTCGAGCAAAAACGGCTGATTTTCGACAAAAGAGATAACACCCCCCCATTACGTCATGCTTCAGAAATGTGGAAAATGGTCCGTTTTCAAATGTTTTATTTTTGAACGTCAGTTCACATTTGTAGGTGGATCATCAGTGTTAGAGCTAAAATTAGCATGTTTAAAGTGATTTTCATGCTTCCAGGGGCTCGGGAAGTTAATTAAATACCATTTGGAGGCATTTAATGTTCGAGCAAAAACGGCTGATTTTCGACAAAAGAGATAACACCCCCCCATTACGTCATGCTTCAGAAATGTGGAAAATGGTCCGTTTTCAAATGTTTTATTTTTGAACGTCAGTTCACATTTGTAGGTGGATCATCAGTGTTAGAGCTAAAATTAGCATGTTTAAAGTGATTTTCATGCTTCCAGGGGCTCGGGAAGTTAATTAAATACCATTTGGAGGCATTTAATGTTCGAGCAAAAACGGCAGATTTTCGACAAAAGAGATAACACCCCCCCATTACGTCATGCTTCAGAAATGTGGAAAATGGTCCGTTTTCAAATGTTTTATTTTTGAACGTCAGTTCACATTTGTAGGTGGATCATCAGTGTTAGAGCTAAAATTAGCATGTTTAAAGTGATTTTCATGCTTCCAGGGGCTCGGGAAGTTAATTAAATACCATTTGGAGGCATTTAATGTTCGAGCAAAAACGGCTGATTTTCGACAAAAGAGATAACACCCCCCCATTACGTCATGCTTCAGAAATGTGGAAAATGGTCCGTTTTCAAATGTTTTATTTTTGAACGTCAGTTCACATTTGTAGGTGGATCATCAGTGTTAGAGCTAAAATTAGCATGTTTAAAGTGATTTTCATGCTTCCAGGGGCCCAAAACACAAGATTTATGGAATGGTTAAAAGTGCATGAAAATGGCCAATTTACTCACTCTGAGTTCTCAAAAAGGGTTTCTTCACCCCGGGAAGTTAATTAAATACCATTTGGAGGCATTTAATGTTCGAGCAAAAACGGCTGATTTTCGACAAAAGAGATAACACCCCCCCATTACGTCATGCTTCAGAAATGTGGAAAATGGTCCGTTTTCAAATGTTTTATTTTTGAACGTCAGTTCACATTTGTAGGTGGATCATCAGTGTTAGAGCTAAAATTAGCATGTTTAAAGTGATTTTCATGCTTCCAGGGGCTCGGGAAGTTAATTAAATACCATTTGGAGGCATTTAATGTTCGAGCAAAAACGGCTGATTTTCGACAAAAGAGATAACACCCCCCCATTACGTCATGCTTCAGAAATGTGGAAAATGGTCCGTTTTCAAATGTTTTATTTTTGAACGTCAGTTCACATTTGTAGGTGGATCATCAGTGTTAGAGCTAAAATTAGCATGTTTAAAGTGATTTTCATGCTTCCAGGGCTCGCTCGGGAAGTTAATTAAATACCATTTGGAGGCATTTAATGTTCGAGCAAAAACGGCTGATTTTCGACAAAAGAGATAACACCCCCCCATTACGTCATGCTTCAGAAATGTGGAAAATGGTCCGTTTTCAAATGTTTTATTTTTGAACGTCAGTTCACATTTGTAGGTGGATCATCAGTGTTAGAGCTAAAATTAGCATGTTTAAAGTGATTTTCATGCTTCCAGGGGCCCAAAACACAAGATTTATGGAATGGTTAAAAGTGCATGAAAATGGCCAATTTACTCACTCTGAGTTCTCAAAAAGGGTTTCTTCACCCCGGGAAGTTAATTAAATACCATTTGGAGGCATTTAATGTTCGAGCAAAAACGGCTGATTTTCGACAAAAGAGATAACACCCCCCCATTACGTCATGCTTCAGAAATGTGGAAAATGGTCCGTTTTCAAATGTTTTATTTTTGAACGTCAGTTCACATTTGTAGGTGGATCATCAGTGTTAGAGCTAAAATTAGCATGTTTAAAGTGATTTTCATGCTTCCAGGGGCCCAAAACACAAGATTTATGGAATGGTTAAAAGTGCATGAAAATGGCCAATTTACTCACTCTGAGTTCTCAAAAAGGGTTTCTTCACCCCGGGAAGTTAATTAAATACCATTTGGAGGCATTTAATGTTCGAGCAAAAACGGCTGATTTTCGACAAAAGAGATAACACCCCCCCATTACGTCATGCTTCAGAAATGTGGAAAATGGTCCGTTTTCAAATGTTTTATTTTTGAACGTCAGTTCACATTTGTAGGTGGATCATCAGTGTTAGAGCTAAAATTAGCATGTTTAAAGTGATTTTCATGCTTCCAGGGGCCCAAAACACAAGATTTATGGAATGGTTAAAAGTGCATGAAAATGGCCAATTTACTCACTCTGAGTTCTCAAAAAGGGTTTCTTCACCCCGGGAAGTTAATTAAATACCATTTGGAGGCATTTAATGTTCGAGCAAAAACGGCTGATTTTCGACAAAAGAGATAACACCCCCCCATTACGTCATGCTTCAGAAATGTGGAAAATGGTCCGTTTTCAAATGTTTTATTTTTGAACGTCAGTTCACATTTGTAGGTGGATCATCAGTGTTAGAGCTAAAATTAGCATGTTTAAAGTGATTTTCATGCTTCCAGGGGCCCAAAACACAAGATTTATGGAATGGTTAAAAGTGCATGAAAATGGCCAATTTACTCACTCTGAGTTCTCAAAAAGGGTTTCTTCACCCCGGGAAGTTAATTAAATACCATTTGGAGGCATTTAATGTTCGAGCAAAAACGGCTGATTTTCGACAAAAGAGATAACACCCCCCCATTACGTCATGCTTCAGAAATGTGGAAAATGGTCCGTTTTCAAATGTTTTATTTTTGAACGTCAGTTCACATTTGTAGGTGGATCATCAGTGTTAGAGCTAAAATTAGCATGTTTAAAGTGATTTTCATGCTTCCAGGGGCTCGGGAAGTTAATTAAATACCATTTGGAGGCATTTAATGTTCGAGCAAAAACGGCTGATTTTCGACAAAAGAGATAACACCCCCCCATTACGTCATGCTTCAGAAATGTGGAAAATGGTCCGTTTTCAAATGTTTTATTTTTGAACGTCAGTTCACATTTGTAGGTGGATCATCAGTGTTAGAGCTAAAATTAGCATGTTTAAAGTGATTTTCATGCTTCCAGGGGCTCGGGAAGTTAATTAAATACCATTTGGAGGCATTTAATGTTCGAGCAAAAACGGCTGATTTTCGACAAAAGAGATAACACCCCCCCATTACGTCATGCTTCAGAAATGTGGAAAATGGTCCGTTTTCAAATGTTTTATTTTTGAACGTCAGTTCATATTTGTAGGTGGATCATCAGTGTTAGAGCTAAAATTAGCATGTTTAAAGTGATTTTCATGCTTCCAGGGGCTCGGGAAGTTAATTAAATACCATTTGGAGGCATTTAATGTTCGAGCAAAAACGGCTGATTTTCGACAAAAGAGATAACACCCCCCCATTACGTCATGCTTCAGAAATGTGGAAAATGGTCCGTTTTCAAATGTTTTATTTTTGAACGTCAGTTCACATTTGTAGGTGGATCATCAGTGTTAGAGCTAAAATTAGCATGTTTAAAGTGATTTTCATGCTTCCAGGGGCTCGGGAAGTTAATTAAATACCATTTGGAGGCATTTAATGTTCGAGCAAAAACGGCTGATTTTCGACAAAAGAGATAACACCCCCCATTACGTCATGCTTCAGAAATGTGGAAAATGGTCCGTTTTCAAATGTTTTATTTTTGAACGTCAGTTCACATTTGTAGGTGGATCATCAGTGTTAGAGCTAAAATTAGCATGTTTAAAGTGATTTTCATGCTTCCAGGGGCTCGGGAAGTTAATTAAATACCATTTGGAGGCATTCAATGTTCGAGCAAAAACGGCTGATTTTCGACAAAAGAGATAACACCCCCCCATTACGTCATGCTTCAGAAATGTGGAAAATGGTCCGTTTTCAAATGTTTTATTTTTGAACGTCAGTTCACATTTGTAGGTGGATCATCAGTGTTAGAGATAAAATTAGCATGTTTAAAGTGATTTTCATGCTTCCAGGGGCTCGGGAAGTTAATTAAATACCATTTGGAGGCATTTAATGTTCGAGCAAAAACGGCTGATTTTCGACAAAAGAGATAACACCCCCCCATTACGTCATGCTTCAGAAATGTGGAAAATGGTCCGTTTTCAAATGTTTTATTTTTGAACGTCAGTTCACATTTGTAGGTGGATCATCAGTGTTAGAGCTAAAATTAGCATGTTTAAAGTGATTTTCATGCTTCCAGGGGCTCGGGAAGTTAATTAAATACCATTTGGAGGCATTTAATGTTCGAGCAAAAACGGCTGATTTTCGACAAAAGAGATAACACCCCCCATTACGTCATGCTTCAGAAATGTGGAAAATGGTCCGTTTTCAAATGTTTTATTTTTGAACGTCAGTTCACATTTGTAGGTGGATCATCAGTGTTAGAGCTAAAATTAGCATGTTTAAAGTGATTTTCATGCTTCCAGGGGCTCGGGAAGTTAATTAAATACCATTTGGAGGCATTCAATGTTCGAGCAAAAACGGCTGATTTTCGACAAAAGAGATAACACCCCCCCATTACGTCATGCTTCAGAAATGTGGAAAATGGTCCGTTTTCAAATGTTTTATTTTTGAACGTCAGTTCACATTTGTAGGTGGATCATCAGTGTTAGAGCTAAAATTAGCATGTTTAAAGTGATTTTCATGCTTCCAGGGGCTCGGGAAGTTAATTAAATACCATTTGGAGGCATTTAATGTTCGAGCAAAAACGGCTGATTTTCGACAAAAGAGATAACACCCCCCCATTACGTCATGCTTCAGAAATGTGGAAAATGGTCCGTTTTCAAATGTTTTATTTTTGAACGTCAGTTCACATTTGTAGGTGGATCATCAGTGTTAGAGCTAAAATTAGCATGTTTAAAGTGATTTTCATGCTTCCAGGGGCCCAAAACACAAGATTTATGGAATGGTTAAAAGTGCATGAAAATGGCCAATTTACTCACTCTGAGTTCTCAAAAATGGTTTCTTCACCCCGGGAAGTTAATTAAATACCATTTGGAGGCATTTAATGTTCGAGCAAAAACGGCTGATTTTCGACAAAAGAGATAACACCCCCCCATTACGTCATGCTTCAGAAATGTGGAAAATGGTCCGTTTTCAAATGTTTTATTTTTGAACGTCAGTTCACATTTGTAGGTGGATCATCAGTGTTAGAGCTAAAATTAGCATGTTTAAAGTGATTTTCATGCTTCCAGGGGCTCGGGAAGTTAATTAAATACCATTTGGAGGCATTTAATGTGCGAGCAAAAACGGCTGATTTTCGACAAAAGAGATAACACCCCCCCATTACGTCATGCTTCAGAAATGTGGAAAATGGTCCGTTTTCAAATGTTTTATTTTTGAACGTCAGTTCACATTTGTAGGTGGATCATCAGTGTTAGAGCTAAAATTAGCATGTTTAAAGTGATTTTCATGCTTCCAGGGGCTCGGGAAGTTAATTAAATACCATTTGGAGGCATTTAATGTTCGAGCAAAAACGGCTGATTTTCGACAAAAGAGATAACACCCCCCCATTACGTCATGCTTCAGAAATGTGGAAAATGGTCCGTTTTCAAATGTTTTATTTTTGAACGTCAGTTCACATTTGTAGGTGGATCATCAGTGTTAGAGCTAAAATTAGCATGTTTAAAGTGATTTTCATGCTTCCAGGGGCTCGGGAAGTTAATTAAATACCATTTGGAGGCATTTAATGTTCGAGCAAAAACGGCTGATTTTCGACAAAAGAGATAACACCCCCCCATTACGTCATGCTTCAGAAATGTGGAAAATGGTCCGTTTTCAAATGTTTTATTTTTGAACGTCAGTTCACATTTGTAGGTGGATCATCAGTGTTAGAGCTAAAATTAGCATGTTTAAAGTGATTTTCATGCTTCCAGGGGCCCAAAACACAAGATTTATGGAATGGTTAAAAGTGCATGAAAATGGCCAATTTACTCACTCTGAGTTCTCAAAAAGGGTTTCTTCACCCCGGGAAGTTAATTAAATACCATTTGGAGGCATTTAATGTTCGAGCAAAAACGGCTGATTTTCGACAAAAGAGATAACACCCCCCCATTACGTCATGCTTCAGAAATGTGGAAAATGGTCTGTTTTCAAATGTTTTATTTTTGAACGTCAGTTCACATTTGTAGGTGGATCATCAGTGTTAGAGCTAAAATTAGCATGTTTAAAGTGATTTTCATGCTTCCAGGGGCCCAAAACACAAGATTTATGGAATGGTTAAAAGTGCATGAAAATGGCCAATTTACTCACTCTGAGTTCTCAAAAAGGGTTTCTTCACCCCGGGAAGTTAATTAAATACCATTTGGAGGCATTTAATGTTCGAGCAAAAACGGCTGATTTTCGACAAAAGAGATAACACCCCCCCATTACGTCATGCTTCAGAAATGTGGAAAATGGTCCCTTTTCAAATGTTTTATTTTTGAACGTCAGTTCACATTTGTAGGTGGATCATCAGTGTTAGAGCTAAAATTAGCATGTTTAAAGTGATTTTCATGCTTCCAGGGGCTCGGGAAGTTAATTAAATACCATTTGGAGGCATTTAATGTTCGAGCAAAAACGGCTGATTTTCGACAAAAGAGATAACACCCCCCCATTACGTCATGCTTCAGAAATGTGGAAAATGGTCCGTTTTCAAATGTTTTATTTTTGAACGTCAGTTCACATTTGTAGGTGGATCATCAGTGTTAGAGCTAAAATTAGCATGTTTAAAGTGATTTTCATGCTTCCAGGGGCTCGGGAAGTTAATTAAATACCATTTGGAGGCATTTAATGTTCGAGCAAAAACGGCTGATTTTCGACAAAAGAGATAACACCCCCCCATTACGTCATGCTTCAGAAATGTGGAAAATGGTCCGTTTTCAAATGTTTTATTTTTGAACGTCAGTTCACATTTGTAGGTGGATCATCAGTGTTAGAGCTAAAATTAGCATGTTTAAAGTGATTTTCATGCTTCCAGGGGCCCAAAACACAAGATTTATGGAATGGTTAAAAGTGCATGAAAATGGCCAATTTACTCACTCTGAGTTCTCAAAAAGGGTTTCTTCACCCCGGGAAGTTAATTAAATACCATTTGGAGGCATTTAATGTTCGAGCAAAAACGGCTGATTTTCGACAAAAGAGATAACACCCCCCCATTACGTCATGCTTCAGAAATGTGGAAAATGGTCCGTTTTCAAATGTTTTATTTTTGAACGTCAGTTCACATTTGTAGGTGGATCATCAGTGTTAGAGCTAAAATTAGCATGTTTAAAGTGATTTTCATGCTTCCAGGGGCCCAAAACACAAGATTTATGGAATGGTTAAAAGTGCATGAAAATGGCCAATTTACTCACTCTGAGTTCTCAAAAAGGGTTTCTTCACCCCGGGAAGTTAATTAAATACCATTTGGAGGCATTTAATGTTCGAGCAAAAACGGCTGATTTTCGACAAAAGAGATAACACCCCCCCATTACGTCATGCTTCAGAAATGTGGAAAATGGTCCGTTTTCAAATGTTTTATTTTTGAACGTCAGTTCACATTTGTAGGTGGATCATCAGTGTTAGAGCTAAAATTAGCATGTTTAAAGTGATTTTCATGCTTCCAGGGGCTCGGGAAGTTAATTAAATACCATTTGGAGGCATTTAATGTTCGAGCAAAAATGGCTGATTTTCGACAAAAGAGATAACACCCCCCCATTACGTCATGCTTCAGAAATGTGGAAAATGGTCCGTTTTCAAATGTTTTATTTTTGAACGTCAGTTCACATTTGTAGGTGGATCATCAGTGTTAGAGCTAAAATTAGCATGTTTAAAGTGATTTTCATGCTTCCAGGGGCCCAAAACACAAGATTTATGGAATGGTTAAAAGTGCATGAAAATGGCCAATTTACTCACTCTGAGTTCTCAAAAAGGGTTTCTTCACCCCGGGAAGTTAATTAAATACCATTTGGAGGCATTTAATGTTCGAGCAAAAACGGCTGATTTTCGACAAAAGAGATAACACCCCCCCATTACGTCATGCTTCAGAAATGTGGAAAATGGTCCGTTTTCAAATGTTTTATTTTTGAACGTCAGTTCACATTTGTAGGTGGATCATCAGTGTTAGAGCTAAAATTAGCATGTTTAAAGTGATTTTCATGCTTCCAGGGGCTCGGGAAGTTAATTAAATACCATTTGGAGGCATTTAATGTTCGAGCAAAAACGGCTGATTTTCGACAAAAGAGATAACACCCCCCCATTACGTCATGCTTCAGAAATGTGGAAAATGGTCCGTTTTCAAATGTTTTATTTTTGAACGTCAGTTCACATTTGTAGGTGGATCATCAGTGTTAGAGCTAAAATTAGCATGTTTAAAGTGATTTTCATGCTTCCAGGGGCCCAAAACACAAGATTTATGGAATGGTTAAAAGTGCATGAAAATGGCCAATTTACTCACTCTGAGTTCTCAAAAAGGGTTTCTTCACCCCGGGAAGTTAATTAAATACCATTTGGAGGCATTTAATGTTCGAGCAAAAACGGCTGATTTTCGACAAAAGAGATAACACCCCCCCATTACGTCATGCTTCAGAAATGTGGAAAATGGTCCGTTTTCAAATGTTTTATTTTTGAACGTCAGTTCACATTTGTAGGTGGATCATCAGTGTTAGAGCTAAAATTAGCATGTTTAAAGTGATTTTCATGCTTCCAGGGGCTCGGGAAGTTAATTAAATACCATTTGGAGGCATTTAATGTTCGAGCAAAAACGGCTGATTTTCGACAAAAGAGATAACACCCCCCCATTACGTCATGCTTCAGAAATGTGGAAAATGGTCCGTTTTCAAATGTTTTATTTTTGAACGTCAGTTCACATTTGTAGGTGGATCATCAGTGTTAGAGCTAAAATTAGCATGTTTAAAGTGATTTTCATGCTTCCAGGGGCTCGGGAAGTTAATTAAATACCATTTGGAGGCATTTAATGTTCGAGCAAAAACGGCTGATTTTCGACAAAAGAGATAACACCCCCCCATTACGTCATGCTTCAGAAATGTGGAAAATGGTCCGTTTTCAAATGTTTTATTTTTGAACGTCAGTTCACATTTGTAGGTGGATCATCAGTGTTAGAGCTAAAATTAGCATGTTTAAAGTGATTTTCATGCTTCCAGGGGCTCGGGAAGTTAATTAAATACCATTTGGAGGCATTTAATGTTCGAGCAAAAACGGCTGATTTTCGACAAAAGAGATAACACCCCCCCATTACGTCATGCTTCAGAAATGTGGAAAATGGTCCGTTTTCAAATGTTTTATTTTTGAACGTCAGTTCACATTTGTAGGTGGATCATCAGTGTTAGAGCTAAAATTAGCATGTTTAAAGTGATTTTCATGCTTCCAGGGGCCTAAAACACAAGATTTATGGAATGGTTAAAAGTGCATGAAAATGGCCAATTTACTCACTCTGAGTTCTCAAAAAGGGTTTCTTCACCCCGGGAAGTTAATTAAATACCATTTGGAGGCATTTAATGTTCGAGCAAAAACGGCTGATTTTCGACAAAAGAGATAACACCCCCCCTGTACGTCATGCTTCAGAAATGTGGAAAATGGTCCGTTTTCAAATGTTTTATTTTTGAACGTCAGTTCACATTTGTAGGTGGATCATCAGTGTTAGAGCTAAAATTAGCATGTTTAAAGTGATTTTCATGCTTCCAGGGGCTCGGGAAGTTAATTAAATACCATTTGGAGGCATTTAATGTTCGAGCAAAAACGGCTGATTTTCGACAAAAGAGATAACACCCCCCCATTACGTCATGCTTCAGAAATGTGGAAAATGGTCCGTTTTCAAATGTTTTATTTTTGAACGTCAGTTCACATTTGTAGGTGGATCATCAGTGTTAGAGCTAAAATTAGCATGTTTAAAGTGATTTTCATGCTTCCAGGGGCCCAAAACACAAGATTTATGGAATGGTTAAAAGTGCATGAAAATGGCCAATTTACTCACTCTGAGTTCTCAAAAAGGGTTTCTTCACCCCGGGAAGTTAATTAAATACCATTTGGAGGCATTTAATGTTCGAGCAAAAACGGCTGATTTTCGACAAAAGAGATAACACCCCCCCATTACGTCATGCTTCAGAAATGTGGAAAATGGTCCGTTTTCAAATGTTTTATTTTTGAACGTCAGTTCACATTTGTAGGTGGATCATCAGTGTTAGAGCTAAAATTAGCATGTTTAAAGTGATTTTCATGCTTCCAGGGGCCCAAAACACAAGATTTATGGAATGGTTAAAAGTGCATGAAAATGGCCAATTTACTCACTCTGAGTTCTCAAAAAGGGTTTCTTCACCCCGGGAAGTTAATTAAATACCATTTGGAGGCATTTAATGTTCGAGCAAAAACGGCTGATTTTCGACAAAAGAGATAACACCCCCCCCATTACGTCATGCTTCAGAAATGTGGAAAATGGTCCGTTTTCAAATGTTTTATTTTTGAACGTCAGTTCACATTTGTAGGTGGATCATCAGTGTTAGAGCTAAAATTAGCATGTTTAAAGTGATTTTCATGCTTCCAGGGGCTCGGGAAGTTAATTAAATACCATTTGGAGGCATTTAATGTTCGAGCAAAAACGGCTGATTTTCGACAAAAGAGATAACACCCCCCCATTACGTCATGCTTCAGAAATGTGGAAAATGGTCCGTTTTCAAATGTTTTATTTTTGAACGTCAGTTCACATTTGTAGGTGGATCATCAGTGTTAGAGCTAAAATTAGCATGTTTAAAGTGATTTTCATGCTTCCAGGGGCCCAAAACACAAGATTTATGGAATGTTTAAAAGTGCATGAAAATGGCCAATTTACTCACTCTGAGTTCTCAAAAAGGGTTTCTTCACCCCGGGAAGTTAATTAAATACCATTTGGAGGCATTTAATGTTCGAGCAAAAACGGCTGATTTTCGACAAAAGAGATAACACCCCCCCATTACGTCATGCTTCAGAAATGTGGAAAATGGTCCGTTTTCAAATGTTTTATTTTTGAACGTCAGTTCACATTTGTAGGTGGATCATCAGTGTTAGAGCTAAAATTAGCATGTTTAAAGTGATTTTCATGCTTCCAGGGGCCCAAAACACAAGATTTATGGAATGGTTAAAAGTGCATGAAAATGGCCAATTTACTCACTCTGAGTTCTCAAAAAGGGTTTCTTCACCCCGGGAAGTTAATTAAATACCATTTGGAGGCATTTAATGTTCGAGCAAAAACGGCTGATTTTCGACAAAAGAGATAACACCCCCCCATTACGTCATGCTTCAGAAATGTGGAAAATGGTCCGTTTTCAAATGTTTTATTTTTGAACGTCAGTTCACATTTGTAGGTGGATCATCAGTGTTAGAGCTAAAATTAGCATGTTTAAAGTGATTTTCATGCTTCCAGGGGCCCAAAACACAAGATTTATGGAATGGTTAAAAGTGCATGAAAATGGCCAATTTACTCACTCTGAGTTCTCAAAAAGGGTTTCTTCACCCCGGGAAGTTAATTAAATACCATTTGGAGGCATTTAATGTTCGAGCAAAAACGGCTGATTTTCGACAAAAGAGATAACACCCCCCCATTACGTCATGCTTCAGAAATGTGGAAAATGGTCCGTTTTCAAATGTTTTATTTTTGAACGTCAGTTCACATTTGTAGGTGGATCATCAGTGTTAGAGCTAAAATTAGCATGTTTAAAGTGATTTTCATGCTTCCAGGGGCTCGGGAAGTTAATTAAATACCATTTGGAGGCATTTAATGTTCGAGCAAAAACGGCTGATTTTCGACAAAAGAGATAACACCCCCCCATTACGTCATGCTTCAGAAATGTGGAAAATGGTCCGTTTTCAAATGTTTTATTTTTGAACGTCAGTTCACATTTGTAGGTGGATCATCAGTGTTAGAGCTAAAATTAGCATGTTTAAAGTGATTTTCATGCTTCCAGGGGCTCGGGAAGTTAATTAAATACCATTTGGAGGCATTTAATGTTCGAGCAAAAACGGCTGATTTTCGACAAAAGAGATAACACCCCCCCATTACGTCATGCTTCAGAAATGTGGAAAATGGTCCGTTTTCAAATGTTTTATTTTTGAACGTCAGTTCACATTTGTAGGTGGATCATCAGTGTTAGAGCTAAAATTAGCATGTTTAAAGTGATTTTCATGCTTCCAGGGGCCCGGGAAGTTAATTAAATACCATTTGGAGGCATTTAATGTTCGAGCAAAAACGGCTGATTTTCGACAAAAGAGATAACACCCCCCCATTACGTCATGCTTCAGAAATGTGGAAAATGGTCCGTTTTCAAATGTTTTATTTTTGAACGTCAGTTCACATTTGTAGGTGGATCATCAGTGTTAGAGCTAAAATTAGCATGTTTAAAGTGATTTTCATGCTTCCAGGGGCTCGGGAAGTTAATTAAATACCATTTGGAGGCATTTAATGTTCGAGCAAAAACGGCTGATTTTCGACAAAAGAGATAACACCCCCCCATTACGTCATGCTTCAGAAATGTGGAAAATGGTCCGTTTTCAAATGTTTTATTTTTGAACGTCAGTTCACATTTGTAGGTGGATCATCAGTGTTAGAGCTAAAATTAGCATGTTTAAAGTGATTTTCATGCTTCCAGGGGCTCGGGAAGTTAATTAAATACCATTTGGAGGCATTTAATGTTCGAGCAAAAACGGCTGATTTTCGACAAAAGAGATAACACCCCCCCATTACGTCATGCTTCAGAAATGTGGAAAATGGTCCGTTTTCAAATGTTTTATTTTTGAACGTCAGTTCACATTTGTAGGTGGATCATCAGTGTTAGAGCTAAAATTAGCATGTTTAAAGTGATTTTCATGCTTCCAGGGGCCCAAAACACAAGATTTATGGAATGGTTAAAAGTGCATGAAAATGGCCAATTTACTCACTCTGAGTTCTCAAAAAGGGGTTTCTTCACCCCGGGAAGTTAATTAAATACCATTTGGAGGCATTTAATGTTCGAGCAAAAACGGCTGATTTTCGACAAAAGAGATAACACCCCCCCCATTACGTCATGCTTCAGAAATGTGGAAAATGGTCCGTTTTCAAATGTTTTATTTTTGAACGTCAGTTCACATTTGTAGGTGGATCATCAGTGTTAGAGCTAAAATTAGCATGTTTAAAGTGATTTTCATGCTTCCAGGGGCTCGGGAAGTTAATTAAATACCATTTGGAGGCATTTAATGTTCGAGCAAAAACGGCTGATTTTCGACAAAAGAGATAACACCCCCCCATTACGTCATGCTTCAGAAATGTGGAAAATGGTCCGTTTTCAAATGTTTTATTTTTGAACGTCAGTTCACATTTGTAGGTGGATCATCAGTGTTAGAGCTAAAATTAGCATGTTTAAAGTGATTTTCATGCTTCCAGGGGCTCGGGAAGTTAATTAAATACCATTTGGAGGCATTTAATGTTCGAGCAAAAACGGCTGATTTTCGACAAAAGAGATAACACCCCCCCATTACGTCATGCTTCAGAAATGTGGAAAATGGTCCGTTTTCAAATGTTTTATTTTTGAACGTCAGTTCACATTTGTAGGTGGATCATCAGTGTTAGAGCTAAAATTAGCATGTTTAAAGTGATTTTCATGCTTCCAGGGGCTCGGGAAGTTAATTAAATACCATTTGGAGGCATTTAATGTTCGAGCAAAAACGGCTGATTTTCGACAAAAGAGATAACACCCCCCCATTACGTCATGCTTCAGAAATGTGGAAAATGGTCCGTTTTCAAATGTTTTATTTTTGAACGTCAGTTCACATTTGTAGGTGGATCATCAGTGTTAGAGCTAAAATTAGCATGTTTAAAGTGATTTTCATGCTTCCAGGGGCTCGGGAAGTTAATTAAATACCATTTGGAGGCATTTAATGTTCGAGCAAAAACGGCTGATTTTCGACAAAAGAGATAACACCCCCCCATTACGTCATGCTTCAGAAATGTGGAAAATGGTCCGTTTTCAAATGTTTTATTTTTGAACGTCAGTTCACATTTGTAGGTGGATCATCAGTGTTAGAGCTAAAATTAGCATGTTTAAAGTGATTTTCATGCTTCCAGGGGCTCGGGAAGTTAATTAAATACCATTTGGAGGCATTTAATGTTCGAGCAAAAACGGCTGATTTTCAACAAAAGAGATAACACCCCCCCATTACGTCATGCTTCAGAAATGTGGAAAATGGTCCGTTTTCAAATGTTTTATTTTTGAACGTCAGTTCACATTTGTAGGTGGATCATCAGTGTTAGAGCTAAAATTAGCATGTTTAAAGTGATTTTCATGCTTCCAGGGGCCCAAAACACAAGATTTATGGAATGGTTAAAAGTGCATGAAAATGGCCAATTTACTCACTCTGAGTTCTCAAAAAGGGTTTCTTCACCCCGGGAAGTTAATTAAATACCATTTGGAGGCATTTAATGTTCGAGCAAAAACGGCTGATTTTCGACAAAAGAGATAACACCCCCCCATTACGTCATGCTTCAGAAATGTGGAAAATGGTCCGTTTTCAAATGTTTTATTTTTGAACGTCAGTTCACATTTGTAGGTGGATCATCAGTGTTAGAGCTAAAATTAGCATGTTTAAAGTGATTTTCATGCTTCCAGGGGCCCAAAACACAAGATTTATGGAATGGTTAAAAGTGCATGAAAATGGCCAATTTACTCACTCTGAGTTCTCAAAAAGGGTTTCTTCACCCCGGGAAGTTAATTAAATACCATTTGGAGGCATTTAATGTTCGAGCAAAAACGGCTGATTTTCGACAAAAGAGATAACACCCCCCCCATTACGTCATGCTTCAGAAATGTGGAAAATGGTCCGTTTTCAAATGTTTTATTTTTGAACGTCAGTTCACATTTGTAGGTGGATCATCAGTGTTAGAGCTAAAATTAGCATGTTTAAAGTGATTTTCATGCTTCCAGGGGCTCGGGAAGTTAATTAAATACCATTTGGAGGCATTTAATGTTCGAGCAAAAACGGCTGATTTTCGACAAAAGAGATAACACCCCCCCATTACGTCATGCTTCAGAAATGTGGAAAATGGTCCGTTTTCAAATGTTTTATTTTTGAACGTCAGTTCACATTTGTAGGTGGATCATCAGTGTTAGAGCTAAAATTAGCATGTTTAAAGTGATTTTCATGCTTCCAGGGGCTCGGGAAGTTAATTAAATACCATTTGGAGGCATTTAATGTTCGAGCAAAAACGGCTGATTTTCGACAAAAGAGATAACACCCCCCCATTACGTCATGCTTCAGAAATGTGGAAAATGGTCCGTTTTCAAATGTTTTATTTTTGAACGTCAGTTCACATTTGTAGGTGGATCATCAGTGTTAGAGCTAAAATTAGCATGTTTAAAGTGATTTTCATGCTTCCAGGGGCTCGGGAAGTTAATTAAATACCATTTGGAGGCATTTAATGTTCGAGCAAAACGGCTGATTTTCGACAAAAGAGATAACACCCCCCCATTACGTCATGCTTCAGAAATGTGGAAAATGGTCCGTTTTCAAATGTTTTATTTTTGAACGTCAGTTCACATTTGTAGGTGGATCATCAGTGTTAGAGCTAAAATTAGCATGTTTAAAGTGATTTTCATGCTTCCAGGGGCTCGGGAAGTTAATTAAATACCATTTGGAGGCATTTAATGTTCGAGCAAAAACGGCTGATTTTCGACAAAAGAGATAACACCCCCCCATTACGTCATGCTTCAGAAATGTGGAAAATGGTCCGTTTTCAAATGTTTTATTTTTGAACGTCAGTTCACATTTGTAGGTGGATCATCAGTGTTAGAGCTAAAATTAGCATGTTTAAAGTGATTTTCATGCTTCCAGGGGCTCGGGAAGTTAATTAAATACCATTTGGAGGCATTTAATGTTCGAGCAAAAACGGCTGATTTTCAACAAAAGAGATAACACCCCCCCATTACGTCATGCTTCAGAAATGTGGAAAATGGTCCGTTTTCAAATGTTTTATTTTTGAACGTCAGTTCACATTTGTAGGTGGATCATCAGTGTTAGAGCTAAAATTAGCATGTTTAAAGTGATTTTCATGCTTCCAGGGGCCCAAAACACAAGATTTATGGAATGGTTAAAAGTGCATGAAAATGGCCAATTTACTCACTCTGAGTTCTCAAAAAGGGTTTCTTCACCCCGGAAGTTAATTAAATACCATTTGGAGGCATTTAATGTTCGAGCAAAAACGGCTGATTTTCGACAAAAGAGATAACACCCCCCCATTACGTCATGCTTCAGAAATGTGGAAAATGGTCCGTTTTCAAATGTTTTATTTTTGAACGTCAGTTCACATTTGTAGGTGGATCATCAGTGTTAGAGCTAAAATTAGCATGTTTAAAGTGATTTTCATGCTTCCAGGGGCCCAAAACACAAGATTTATGGAATGGTTAAAAGTGCATGAAAATGGCCAATTTACTCACTCTGAGTTCTCAAAAAGGGTTTCTTCACCCCGGGAAGTTAATTAAATACCATTTGGAGGCATTTAATGTTCGAGCAAAAACGGCTGATTTTCGACAAAAGAGATAACACCCCCCCATTACGTCATGCTTCAGAAATGTGGAAAATGGTCCGTTTTCAAATGTTTTATTTTGAACGTCAGTTCACATTTGTAGGTGGATCATCAGTGTTAGAGCTAAAATTAGCATGTTTAAAGTGATTTTCATGCTTCCAGGGGCTCGGGAAGTTAATTAAATACCATTTGGAGGCATTTAATGTTCGAGCAAAAACGGCTGATTTTCGACAAAAGAGATAACACCCCCCATTACGTCATGCTTCAGAAATGTGGAAAATGGTCCGTTTTCAAATGTTTTATTTTTGAACGTCAGTTCACATTTGTAGGTGGATCATCAGTGTTAGAGCTAAAATTAGCATGTTTAAAGTGATTTTCATGCTTCCAGGGGCTCGGGAAGTTAATTAAATACCATTTGGAGGCATTTAATGTTCGAGCAAAAACGGCTGATTTTCGACAAAAGAGATAACACCCCCCCATTACGTCATGCTTCAGAAATGTGGAAAATGGTCCGTTTTCAAATGTTTTATTTTTGAACGTCAGTTCACATTTGTAGGTGGATCATCAGTGTTAGAGCTAAAATTAGCATGTTTAAAGTGATTTTCATGCTTCCAGGGGCTCGGGAAGTTAATTAAATACCATTTGGAGGCATTTAATGTTCGAGCAAAAACGGCTGATTTTCGACAAAAGAGATAACACCCCCCCATTACGTCATGCTTCAGAAATGTGGAAAATGGTCCGTTTTCAAATGTTTTATTTTTGAACGTCAGTTCACATTTGTAGGTGGATCATCAGTGTTAGAGCTAAAATTAGCATGTTTAAAGTGATTTTCATGCTTCCAGGGGCTCGGGAAGTTAATTAAATACCATTTGGAGGCATTTAATGTTCGAGCAAAAACGGCTGATTTTCGACAAAAGAGATAACACCCCCCCATTACGTCATGCTTCAGAAATGTGGAAAATGGTCCGTTTTCAAATGTTTTATTTTTGAACGTCAGTTCACATTTGTAGGTGGATCATCAGTGTTAGAGCTAAAATTAGCATGTTTAAAGTGATTTTCATGCTTCCAGGGGCTCGGGAAGTTAATTAAATACCATTTGGAGGCATTTAATGTTCGAGCAAAAACGGCTGAATTTTCGACAAAAAGAGATAACACCCCCCCATTACGTCATGCTTCAGAAATGTGGAAAATGGTCCGTTTTCAAATGTTTTATTTTTGAACGTCAGTTCACATTTGTAGGTGGATCATCAGTGTTAGAGCTAAAATTAGCATGTTTAAAGTGATTTTCATGCTTCCAGGGGCCTAAAACACAAGATTTATGGAATGGTTAAAAGTGCATGAAAATGGCCAATTTACTCACTCTGAGTTCTCAAAAAGGGTTTCTTCACCCCGGGAAGTTAATTAAATACCATTTGGAGGCATTTAATGTTCGAGCAAAAACGGCTGATTTTCGACAAAAGAGATAACACCCCCCATTACGTCATGCTTCAGAAATGTGGAAAATGGTCCGTTTTCAAATGTTTTATTTTTGAACGTCAGTTCACATTTGTAGGTGGATCATCAGTGTTAGAGCTAAAATTAGCATGTTTAAAGTGATTTTCATGCTTCCAGGGGCTCGGGAAGTTAATTAAATACCATTTGGAGGCATTTAATGTTCGAGCAAAAACGGCTGATTTTCAACAAAAGAGATAACACCCCCCCATTACGTCATGCTTCAGAAATGTGGAAAATGGTCCGTTTTCAAATGTTTTATTTTTGAACGTCAGTTCACATTTGTAGGTGGATCATCAGTGTTAGAGCTAAAATTAGCATGTTTAAAGTGATTTTCATGCTTCCAGGGGCCCAAAACACAAGATTTATGGAATGGTTAAAAGTGCATGAAAATGGCCAATTTACTCACTCTGAGTTCTCAAAAAGGGTTTCTTCACCCCGGGAAGTTAATTAAATACCATTTGGAGGCATTTAATGTTCGAGCAAAAACGGCTGATTTCGACAAAAGAGATAACACCCCCCCATTACGTCATGCTTCAGAAATGTGGAAAATGGTCCGTTTTCAAATGTTTTATTTTTGAACGTCAGTTCACATTTGTAGGTGGATCATCAGTGTTAGAGCTAAAATTAGCATGTTTAAAGTGATTTTCATGCTTCCAGGGGCCCAAAACACAAGATTTATGGAATGGTTAAAAGTGCATGAAAATGGCCAATTTACTCACTCTGAGTTCTCAAAAAGGGTTTCTTCACCCCGGGAAGTTAATTAAATACCATTTGGAGGCATTTAATGTTCGAGCAAAAACGGCTGATTTTCGACAAAAGAGATAACACCCCCCCCATTACGTCATGCTTCAGAAATGTGGAAAATGGTCCGTTTTCAAATGTTTTATTTTTGAACGTCAGTTCACATTTGTAGGTGGATCATCAGTGTTAGAGCTAAAATTAGCATGTTTAAAGTGATTTTCATGCTTCCAGGGGCTCGGGAAGTTAATTAAATACCATTTGGAGGCATTTAATGTTCGAGCAAAAACGGCTGATTTTCGACAAAAGAGATAACACCCCCCCATTACGTCATGCTTCAGAAATGTGGAAAATGGTCCGTTTTCAAATGTTTTATTTTTGAACGTCAGTTCACATTTGTAGGTGGATCATCAGTGTTAGAGCTAAAATTAGCATGTTTAAAGTGATTTTCATGCTTCCAGGGGCCCAAAACACAAGATTTATGGAATGGTTAAAAGTGCATGAAAATGGCCAATTTACTCACTCTGAGTTCTCAAAAAGGGTTTCTTCACCCCGGGAAGTTAATTAAATACCATTTGGAGGCATTTAATGTTCGAGCAAAAACGGCTGATTTTCGACAAAAGAGATAACACCCCCCCATTACGTCATGCTTCAGAAATGTGGAAAATGGTCCGTTTTCAAATGTTTTATTTTTGAACGTCAGTTCACATTTGTAGGTGGATCATCAGTGTTAGAGCTAAAATTAGCATGTTTAAAGTGATTTTCATGCTTCCAGGGGCCCAAAACACAAGATTTATGGAATGGTTAAAAGTGCATGAAAATGGCCAATTTACTCACTCTGAGTTCTCAAAAAGGGTTTCTTCACCCCGGGAAGTTAATTAAATACCATTTGGAGGCATTTAATGTTCGAGCAAAAACGGCTGATTTTCGACAAAAGAGATAACACCCCCCCATTACGTCATGCTTCAGAAATGTGGAAAATGGTCCGTTTTCAAATGTTTTATTTTTGAACGTCAGTTCACATTTGTAGGTGGATCATCAGTGTTAGAGCTAAAATTAGCATGTTTAAAGTGATTTTCATGCTTCCAGGGGCCCAAAACACAAGATTTATGGAATGGTTAAAAGTGCATGAAAATGGCCAATTTACTCACTCTGAGTTCTCAAAAAGGGTTTCTTCACCCCGGGAAGTTAATTAAAATACCATTTGGAGGCATTTAATGTTCGAGCAAAACGGCTGATTTTCGACAAAAGAGATAACACCCCCCCATTACGTCATGCTTCAGAAATGTGGAAAATGGTCCGTTTTCAAATGTTTTATTTTTGAACGTCAGTTCACATTTGTAGGTGGATCATCAGTGTTAGAGCTAAAATTAGCATGTTTAAAGTGATTTTCATGCTTCCAGGGGCTCGGGAAGTTAATTAAATACCATTTGGAGGCATTTAATGTTCGAGCAAAAACGGCTGATTTTCGACAAAAGAGATAACACCCCCCCATTACGTCATGCTTCAGAAATGTGGAAAATGGTCCGTTTTCAAATGTTTTATTTTTGAACGTCAGTTCACATTTGTAGGTGGATCATCAGTGTTAGAGCTAAAATTAGCATGTTTAAAGTGATTTTCATGCTTCCAGGGGCTCGGGAAGTTAATTAAATACCATTTGGAGGCATTTAATGTTCGAGCAAAAACGGCTGATTTTCGACAAAAGAGATAACACCCCCCCATTACGTCATGCTTCAGAAATGTGGAAAATGGTCCGTTTTCAAATGTTTTATTTTTGAACGTCAGTTCACATTTGTAGGTGGATCATCAGTGTTAGAGCTAAAATTAGCATGTTTAAAGTGATTTTCATGCTTCCAGGGGCCTCGGGAAGTTAATTAAATACCATTTGGAGGCATTTAATGTTCGAGCAAAAACGGCTGATTTTCGACAAAAGAGATAACACCCCCCCATTACGTCATGCTTCAGAAATGTGGAAAATGGTCCGTTTTCAAATGTTTTATTTTGAACGTCAGTTCACATTTGTAGGTGGATCATCAGTGTTAGAGCTAAAATTAGCATGTTTAAAGTGATTTTCATGCTTCCAGGGGCTCGGGAAGTTAATTAAATACCATTTGGAGGCATTTAATGTTCGAGCAAAAAACGGCTGATTTTCGACAAAAGAGATAACACCCCCCCATTACGTCATGCTTCAGAAATGTGGAAAATGGTCCGTTTTCAAATGTTTTATTTTGAACGTCAGTTCACATTTGTAGGTGGATCATCAGTGTTAGAGCTAAAATTAGCATGTTTAAAGTGATTTTCATGCTTCCAGGGGCTCGGGAAGTTAATTAAATACCATTTGGAGGCATTTAATGTTCGAGCAAAAACGGCTGATTTTCGACAAAAGAGATAACACCCCCCATTACGTCATGCTTCAGAAATGTGGAAAATGGTCCGTTTTCAAATGTTTTATTTTTGAACGTCAGTTCACATTTGTAGGTGGATCATCAGTGTTAGAGCTAAAATTAGCATGTTTAAAGTGATTTTCATGCTTCCAGGGGCTCGGGAAGTTAATTAAAATACCATTTGGAGGCATTTAATGTTCGA
>NW_028243379.1:0-54752 GCF_964263255.1 Lissotriton vulgaris
ATGTGGCCGTTCTGTCGCAGGGTGGGCGTTCCCTTGCATGAAAGTCCTGTAAAACGAACGCAGTGTAATCTACAAAATTTCACTGAGTCAGCTTTATGGCATTGCTGAATCAAATCCTTACGCCTGCTATGCATTGCAGGAGTCATATCGCACTTGCGATGTGACTCCTGCAATGCCTCGCTTTTGCGGTACAGATGCATGACGCATCTGTGCCGTTTTTGCCCCATGGTGCTCCACATTGTAAATGTTAAAAGTGACGCATAAGTGGTGCATGGGCCTTGTAAATACACCCCCATGTGTGCTTGGCCTTTTTAAGTCACTTCCCCCTGGTGCAAGGGCCTTGTAAATACTCCTTCATGTGTGCTCGGCAATTTTAAGTCACTTCCCCCTGGTGCAAGGGCCTTGTAAATACGCCCCATGTGTGCTTGGCCATTTCAAGTCACTTCCCCCTGGTGCAAGGGCCTTGTAAATACGCCCTCATGTGTGCTTGGCCATTTCAAGTCACTTCCTCCTGGTGCAATGGCCTTGTAAATACGCCCTCATGTGTGCTTGGCAATTTTAACTCACTTCCCCCTGGTGCAAGGGCCTTGTAAATACGCCCCATGTGTGCTTGGCCATTTCAAGTCACTTCCCCCTGGTGCAAGTGCCTTGTAAATACGCCCTCATGTGTGCTTGGCCATTTCAAGTCACTTCCTCCTGGTGCAATGGCCTTGTAAATACGCCCTCATGTGTGCTTGGCAATTTTAACTCACTTCCCCCTGGTGCAAGGGCGTTGTAAATACGCCCTCATGTCTGCTTGGCAATTTTAAGTCAATTTCCCCTGGTGCAAGGGACTTGTAAATATGCCCCATGTGTGCTTGGCAATTTTAAGTCACTTCCCCCTGGTGCAAGGACCTTGTAAATACGCCCCCATGTGTGCGTGGCAATTTTAAGTCACTTCCCCCTGGTGCAAGGGCCTTGTAAATACGCCCTCATGTGTGCTTGGCAATTGTAAGTCAATAACAATAACATCAACAATGTCTGATGTGGAGCAATCTCTAGATGTGGAACAATCTCTAGATGAGGAACAATTTCTAGATGAGGAACAATCACTAGATGTGGAACAATCTCTAGATGAGGAACACTCTCTAGATGTTGAAATAAAATTATATAAAAATTCAAAAACACCCTGTGTGAAGTGTCTAATAAAACTGTGAAATACAGTCTCGAAATTAGTTGAGATTAACATAAAACAGAGCACAGGTCATACATAGAAGCATTCCATTCCATTGCTACTATTTGAGATTTTTAAATTTGTCTATGTTGTTAAATTACTGTAGGTAGAATTGACAACTAGTGTGTTAATTGTTTGCCTACTGTTATTGGTTTACTGTTTGGTAATAGTGGTTAATAACAATTTTTTAAAAAAATTTCCACAGATTTAACTGAAGATCTTTTGAAGAATTCAAAAATGCCCTTAAGGCAGAGGAGACAAAAAGAAGCAAAGCGACTTACACTCCACCTTGGTAAACATTTGCAGCAGTCCTCTACTATAAAATCGTTTCAAGTCGCCAAAAAAGCTCCGGGTAAGAAAATGAAATCATTTTTAAAAAGAATTTGCAGACAAAAAAATACCACTACAGAACATGTTTTAGTGCATAAGAAGAGAGACAATTTAAAGGAAAAGGAAAGGCCCGTCAAAAAAGTTTCTGCTAGAGCAGTAGATAACTCTGTGCATGGCAGTAGAAGGGAAAATCAGTTCAGGGACATTCGTAGACGAATGTTCCGCAACAGGATAATTGTCAATTTGTTAAAAAATATTAAGAAAGGTCAACAGAAAGTGGCATTTTATAAGAAAAGAAAAATGTAGAGAAAATTATTGATCAGGCTTTCGAAATTAAGCGAAAGTTATTTATTTTGGTAATCAATAGAATTAGGAAACTAAACAAGGTAATTTATGATTTCAAATCAAATAGTAGATGGAAGAGATTAGTTAATCGTAGTAATTTTTGTGAAGTTTTCTCAGGAGAATGGATGCATAGTTCAAGTTGTGAGGCATTTTTCAATGAGGAGAGTTACTTCCAGGACAATGATTTGGTGCATGCAGTTGACACCAGTGGTCGAGCATATGAGGTGAAAGACGGTTGTCCGGTTGAAAAAGAAAAATTTGTGTCTGCAGATGCAGAAGAGGTGTTAGGTGATTAGGTTTTAGGAAGACGTCCTAAGGGTCCAGTGTACACCTGGAAGTGTAGTAGTGTTTGTAGTGTGCGACAGGATTCCATCAATTTGCTTTGTGATTTTGTTCGTACACAATAAGAAAAGTTTAAAACAGAAAATGAAGTTGTTGCAAGAATTAGATCCTTGCAGAGTGAGAGAAGTAACAGGTTTGCATGGTCATTCACTGGCTTGTCTTTCCATGTTTTTCATCATTTCAGGATGCTAGCAGTGCATCATAATAAAGTGAGGGAATTAGTGAGAATGTTGTATTATGCTAAGAGTCCAGCAATTATGCTTAAACAATTGAGCAGTGCTCTTTTGCATGGTTCCGAACTACATGTGAAGAATATTTGTGAAGAAATTGAGTTCTGTTACTTTGCTAGTAAAGAGAACAATGTTGAAATTGACCCAGTAGAAGAAGGTAATGTGGAAGAGAGTGTACAGATTTCTAATATAGATAAGATTCACAAGGAAATTTCCATCTTTCAGGTGAAATCAAGTGAGAGGCCTAATTTCACTTGTGTGTGTTGTCGACGGACTTATTATAAGAATCAGACTAAGTTAGTGGATTTATATGCAAAAAGTGAAATGGAAAACAATAGTGAATGGAAGTATTTTGCCACATACTGGATGGTAGAAAATTGTATTGATTTGGGATCGGACCAACGTATGTGTACTTATTGTTTTAACAAATTAAACCAAAACCGGATGCCTGCTAGAGCGGTTCATAATAATCTGGAATTGGTTGACATTCCTTCTGAACTGAAGGATTTAAATACTTATGAATCTATTTTGATTCAAAGTGTGCATCCCTTTCAGGCTATTGTACGAATGGAGCCAAAGACAGGGAAATTGCCTCCATCAGATTTACAGAGAGGATTAAAGGGAAGAGTTGTTTATTTGCCTTTAGATTTGAAGAAAAACATTAATACAATTGGAGTAGAGAAAGTGGAAGAGGAACCTCTGGTTATCCTAGTTAATGGTGTTCCGACAAAGAGTAAGAAAATCTGGCAAGATTTAGTGGATGTTAGGAAAGTCAAAAAGGCAACATTGTATTTGATAAAAAACAATGAGTACTACAAGAATGTATGTGTTGCAGAAGAGGAAGTCAGTGAAGAAGAAGACAGCGATTTGTGTGCTGGACAAATTGAGAAAGTAGAAGCCTCTAAAAATGAAGAAATATATGAACATTATAGTGTTCATCCTTTGCATTCCAAGGAAGTCATGGGGAATGCTATTGAGTTGTTTCAAATGAAACAAGCCAAAGGGAGTCCCATTAGTGTTTGGGAGGAAAGTTTGGAAGCTCGTTGTTTTTCACAGTTATTTCCCACAGGTCGAGGTGGATGATATGATGAGCGACCTGATCAAATTCCTGCTTCTGAATACCGGACTTTACGATTGTATGCAGAAGATCCTAGGTTTCGTCAATGCATTCCCTATTTGTTACATCTACTGTTTGAAAGTGATCTGTCTGGACTGTCTTATGCAGTGAACCACATCCTGAAAAGTGGTGTGCAACTGCGAAATATCTCGGCAAGGGACTTTATGGATAAAGTCAATGTCCAAGACAGTATTTTGGATTCTCACCTGATTAATCTCATGGCATGTCAGCGTGGTACTAATGAGTATTGGTACCATCGTCATGGTGACTTAAAATGTATGCTGAGGAACTTCGGAACTACCACATGGTTCCTCACTCTCAGCTGTGCTGAGTATGGCTGGGAAGACTTACTTGAATTTCTACGAGAGGCAAATGGAAACATTGAAAATATTGAATTCAAGACACCCGGAGAACTGTGCTCTTTGGATCCAGTGAATGTATGCAGGTACTTCAATCATAGATTTGAAGCTATGATGTCTTTCATCACGAACAAGAAAAATCCACCTCTTGGAGAGGTGTTGGATTTCTTCTGGAGAAAGGAGTATCAAGCAAGAGGTGCTCCTCATACACATATGCTGCTATGGATCAAAGATGCACCCAAATTTGGAACAGATCCGGATGACTTAGTGATGAATTTCATAGAACAGTATTCTACATGTGCTGTTCCAAAGACAAAGGAAGACAAAAGTCTAAGAGAACAAGTTTTACGGTCTCAAAGCCATCGTTGTGGAAAGTACTGTCGTCGTAAATTCAGAAACAAGAAGAAGTACTACAAAAAATGTCGTTTTGGATTTCCACGATCCGTGATATCTAAAGGAAGAGTGACCAATTTGATGTCTTCGCTGCGACATAATGTGACGAGGAAATCACCCAAAAATACATACAATTTGAAAAGAAACGAAGAGTCCAAGAACATCAACGACTACAACCCAGTGATTTTGTCCATGTGGAATGCTAACATGGATATACAGTTTGTGGCTGACAACTGTATGGCTGTGGCTCGGTATGTGACGTCTTACATCACAAAAAAAGAAAAGACAGAACTGAAGGATATTTGGGAGGACATTTCCCATGAAAAGAGCCTCAGTAAGAAGTTGCACAGTTTCAGTCTGAAGATGTTGTCGCATCGAGAAATCGGAGCTTACGAATGTTCTGACCGGTTATCTTCAGCAAGTCTCTATGCCAAATCTAGGAGTATCATTTGGGCAGGTCTTGGTCTTGCTGAAACGCGTAATCGAGTTCTGAAACCTGTACGGGAAAATGAGTATTTGGCGGAGAAGGAGCCAAGCAGTACAGATATTTTGAAGACCAACCTGTTGGATACATATTATCCAAATAGAAGTCACCTGGATAATGTTTGTCTGTATGAGGTTCTACAAAATTACATTTTCAAGAGGAACATCAAAGAAGATATTGATAAAGGAGTGTATGCTGTAATTGGAAGTGAGGGATGTCTGGTCAAGCAAAGAAAATCTCTATTGGTAAATCATCGAAAATTGGATTGCGAATCTCCAGAAAGAAAAGAGTTTTTCTATTTGGCTCTTTTGCAACTTTTCAAGCTTTGGTGTGCAGAAGAGGAACTGCTTGGAGATTTCCTCTGTTACGAAGACTCTTTCAATGCAGCCAAGGAGTCCATAGAATGTCCTGTTTTTCCAAAATATCTAGAAATGTTGAATGCAGAAATCGAGCAGGAAGCAACAATTGCAGCCGAGATTGCTAGAGACAGTTCTCAGGACAGTCAGAGTTCTGTTTCATTGAGTCAGGATCCACTAGGAGGACCAGTTATCGAAAATGAAGCTGCCACTGCCATGATTGAAGTGGAAAGAGCCATGGCACATAATAATAATAATAATAATACTGGGTTTTATACAGCGCGAACACCTACCTCACAAGGAGGTGTCCCGGCGCTAGTAGAACACAAATGACCTGGGCTAAAGAATAGGAAAGCTAGCGTGGCTGTGTGAATAGCCAGGTCTTAAGTAATTTCTTAATGCTCAGGAGGATGTGGTTAACTAAGAAGATTTGGAAAGACAACTCAACGTTGAGCAGAGGAAAATATATGACAAAGTTACCAACCAAATTGATCATGGATTAAGTCATGAGAAGAAATAGTGCTCATGTACGTCGTTGAAGCCTGTCCGACTGTACGTGAGAGGAGAAGCAGGAACTGGAAAAAGTTTCCTCATTAAAGCAATTTCATTTTATCTGCAGAAAAGGACTGAGTCATCACTGTCTTGTGTTGTCACCGCTCCAACTGGACTGGCAGCACATAACATTAAAGGTATTACTTTGCATCGGCTACTGATGCTGCCAGTGGAGCATGATAACAAATTACAATACCACAAGTTATCTGGAGATGCTTGTTGTGAAGTATCTATAGTCCTGAAGAAGATGAAACTTCTTATCATTGACGAAGTAAGCATGGTTTCCAATGTCATGCTTGCCTTTGTGCATTTGAGAATGCAGGAAGTTCTTAAAACAGAGTATGATGTGTTATTTGGTGGCAAACACATCATTGTTTTCGGTGATATTCTGCAGCTGACACCAGTGAAAGGACAACCAGTGTTTAAACTGCTTACGCATGAAGATACCAGGAAGTGCCTAGGGATCATTGGCAACGTTAACATATGGTTAAACTTCAATTATGCTGAGCTGCGTGATAATATGCGTCAGGCGAAGGATGGAGATTACAAGAATATTCAACAAGATGTTAGAATCGGGAAAGTGATCGAGCGTGCAAAAGAAGCTTTACATGCACGATTACTGTCAAATTTGTATCCAGAAGAAGACGTTCTGCCAGAGAATATTTTTCAGAAAATTACTGAGAAGAAATCTGGAATATGTTTGATGCCAACTCTTGCAGAATGTTCCATCTTCAACAACAAAATGTTGAATTTAGAAAACTAAGAGATTGTGAAACTGGAAGCTATTGATAGAATAGAGCATATTGGAGCAACAATTATTTTGTCTTAGAATTTGAAATCTAAATTGGATTCATTAGAGAAGACTATATCTAAAACTGCTGGTTTTGAAAAGACTCTGAATGTGTGCTTAAATTGCCGTATCATTTTGAGAAGGAATTTACATGTTGAAAGAGGTCTGGTAAATGGATCAATGGGTAATGTTGTTGATTTTGAGAAATACAGAAATAGGGATGGAATTGAATTTTTTAAAATTAAATTTGATGGCATTGAGGAAGTACAGCTAATTGGTCATTGCACAGCTAGGTTTTTGCTTGTAAAAGACTTATATGTTCGCCGTAAGCAATTTCCTGTTTGCTTGGCATATGCGGTGACAATCCATAAATCACAAGGTTTAAGTGTAGACAGTGCTTTGGTGAATATTGGCAGTTCTGTGTTCAAAGAGGGTATGGCTTATGTAGCATTGTCACGAGTCAGAACTTTATCAGGATTGTACTTGATTGAGTGTGATGTCACAAACATTTGTGCGGATCTAGATTGTGTTAAGGAATACAATAGGTTAAGAAGAGAGTATGCGCCACATTTGCCTCAATATCCTTTGTTTGAGAAACGTTTGGTAGGCCGGTAACAAAGAAATGTCACCATTAGTAGGGAGGTTGTAGCAAAAAGACCAAACGTCGATGAACCCAAAATTGTAAGCAGAAAGAAAATGAATTCTGTTGAAGATGTTGTTGGTTTTCAATTTGAAAATAGTTCTGGTGTCAACTGCTATGCTAATGTAGTGGTTAATGTTGTCTTTTCTCTAGAAACTTTAAAAGAACAGATTCTGATCAATTCGGATCAAAGTTTTTGCTGTTTGTTGAATTCTGTGTTAGAGAAATGTAGCGCTGATAGAACAAGAGTAGAAAGTGTGTCTGAAATTCGAAATCTGTTAGACAAATGTTCAGGTCAAACACAATTCTCTCAAAATATTCAGCAAGATTGTCAGGAGTTTTTAATGTATATGCTTAATGTATTGCAAGATGAAGGTGTAGATGTAGATCATCTGTTTGGCCTTTCTTATCAATGGCAGCATATCAAGTACTACTAGTGTAGACTCAGAAAGATTTATATATTTAACTTTGCCAGACAGTAAATCAGTATCCTTTAATAAGCTAGTAAAAGCAGCCGATCAAAACATGGAGTGTAGCCAATGTAAGTCTGCAATGCTGTCCACATTATTTATACGAAGATATGGCCAGTATGTCATTTTAATGTTCCAACGATGTAGGCCTGATGGAACAAAATTGACAACTTTAATTAAAAATGTTGTGGCTTCTCAGTTGTCATTATCAGGAAGGACTTTTCTAACTGCAGCAATTATATATCATGAGGGTCCTTCAACAACATCAGGACATTACACAACTTATTTGAAGTCTGGAAACGGCTGGTCATTCTGCAATGATTCTGTTTTAACTTTCAAAAAAAGATTGCCTTTTCACCTTAAAAATTCTTACCTGGTGTTCTTACAACCAAAATTTTAGGGAAGGAATCTCGGGATTTGTTCTGAGGAATTTCAAGAGGTTCTAATGGCTCCTACACTATATAGCCTTGTGGATGAGTGTAGTACAGAACGAAAACTGTTTGTTTTAATAAGCTAATTCAAGCAGCAGATCAAAACAAGGAGTAGAGGTAATGTAAGTCTGCAATGCTGTCCACATTATTTATAGAAACTTATGGGTGAAATGTCATTTTACAATTCCAACTATATGAACCGGATGAACATAAGTTGTCAAATCTAATTAAAAATGTTTTGGCTACACAGTCGTCGATTTCAGGAAGAACATTTGTAACTGCAGCTATTATATGACATGATGGTCCTTTGACAACATCAGGATATTATACAGCTTATTTGAAATGTAAAAAAGGCTGGTCTTTCGGCAATGCTTACCATTTGACTATGAAGCAATGTTGCCTTTTGACTTGTTTTCAGAAGTGAGAATTTAGGGTAGGTAACTGGACTATAATGATTCTAGGTGTTGATATACTTTAGTGTGCTGTTTTAAATTGCTTTGTATGTCACATTTTTGTTAAAACGATGGAGCTTTTCTTTCAGAAAGTGGCGGGCAGAAAATAATAACAGCACAACAGAGTATAAGCTGTTCATAGGACATCCTTTGACGTCATGGAAAGTAAGTTTCTTTTGAGGAGTTCTGATTTCTGATTGGTTATATTATATGGGTTTTTTAAACACAATCATTTTGATTGAGTCCGTTTCTCTAACACAAACTGTCACTGTCTCTTCACTCTTTTACAAGTTGTTCTTTATGCTTTCTCTCTATAGTTCATGCACAGTATCTTATTTTCATTTTTTTGCTGTTTCAATTATTCTTTTTCTATCACTTCTTCTTTTCTTCTTTCTGTTTTTTCTCTCTGTCATTCCACATGTTTTTATCTTATTCACTATGATATCCTTGTTTTAATCCTATTTACTTTCACTCTCTTTCTTTTTTAACACCTTCCCTCAGGGTTGTTGTTTTAGTACGGTTCTATCCCTACTTCTTATTCCACATCCTTTACTCTCTTTCTTTTTAATTTGAAGATTCATTCACATTCTCCAAGTAACTCTTGTTTATTATTCTTCTACACTCTTTTTTTCTTTCACTTCCTTTTCTATTTTCTTTTTCTCAATTTTTCCCCCTTACAACTTTTCTTTGTATAATTATCTATTATACAGTATCTCTGTGTTTCTCCCTGTAGCTGTCTTTCTTTTAACATTATTCTCTCTGTCTCCTTCCCTTATACTCACTCTTCCTTTTTTTACATTTTTTTTTTGTTTCGCTTCCGGTTTGCGTACCGGCGCCGAACCGGGAAGCTAATCAAAAGTAAAAGAGGTTGCCAGAGTGCTAAACATTCTAGCAATTTTTTATAAATGGGAGGTAGTTCTGAAAAGAACTTTTTTTATTGTTTTTGTTGTTTTACATTTTTTTAAATTATTTTTATGAACATTTTTTTACTTTTTTTTGTATTTTAAGACGATTTTATATTTTTTTTTTATTTTTTGGGGGGGGAAAAGGAAAATCAGTCATTATAAAGGGCTCAACAGGAGCAACAAAAAAAAAGATAATTTACTTTCTGGGCCGTTTTGTACATTTATGATTTTCATAAGCTGTATTGATTAGAGTTATACTTTTCCCCCTATAGGAAATTAATTTGCCGCAAAAAATACAGGTATGCTTCATGTTCCCGAAGTTCATCTGTATGTTTGGGACCGTCTCCCTCGCCTCTGGTCCCGTCACTGCCTGTTCGGCTGATGTACTGGCCACAGGAGGGGGGTTTTACCTGCAGGTCACGTACCTGTGCAGCACTGTAATTAATAGGGTGCCACCTCTCCATGTGGCGATGCATGGTGTAATTCCCGAAGCTGTACTTTTTTTCTGTACCTCTGGATAGTTATTTGTCAAAGATCAAACATGTGACATAACGGGCATTTACTTTTTTTTTGGCCACGGGGAAATGTGAAGAATTGCCAAATATAATTTATTTTCACATGGGACCTCCTTGGCTCTTCAGGCAAAAACAGCCTGCTCACTTGCTCCTCTTCCACTTCTTCCTCTTATTCCTCCTCTTGATTAAGGAGGACCTGAGGAGGTGGTCCATCCTTTTTTGGTGGTGGTGGTGGTGGTGGAGTGGCTCCAGCAGCTGCAGCTACAACACTTGCCATTTTTCAAAATTTTGAAAGTAGGTCTTTCTCTCATAAAAAAGAAAGTCAGAGTGAGGAAAAAACGTGGGGGCTTCCATCATTTGTGAAAAAAAAAAATTAATAAACCAATGAAAAGTGTTATTTTCAGGTCACATGACCTAGCCTTACATCATTAGGAAACCAAAAGCAAAATGAACCAATAAAAAGTTTTAAGAACAAGTCACATGACCTATTATGCTTACGTTACGCGTCCCGCTACGCACCCGGAGCGCTTCCGGGGTGCTGTGCTTCGCGCCTCGGTTCGCACTCCAGAGCACTTCCGGGTGCGCTAACGCGGCGGGTCATAAGACGCATTACGCGGCAACGCGATACGTCGCGTTTACGCGACGCGTCACAATGTTGTTTTCTTGCGCGGCAGTTGCGCTAACGGAACGTTTCCCGGTTCGCGGACCGGGTCGCGGCACCAAATTGAGCTAACAGGAAGCTACCCGGTGCGTGGACCGGTAGCGAAACAAAAAAAATTATTAAAAAAATATATATACATAAAAAAAATTATATTAAAAACATATAAAACCTTTTTTTCCATTAAAATAAGAATACATTTTACAGCTTTTGATATTTGCTATTAAAAAACCATTGAAATTCACTGAAAAAACCATAGGTTATAGACCATATATAGTTAGGAATTAGCATTTACAAAAACTTGAAAATTCACTGAAAAAACCATAGGTTATAGACCATATATAGTTAGGGATTAGCATTTACAAAACCTTATTTAACTCACACAAAGCCATTGAAATTCGCATATATAGTTAGTTGCACTAACTATATATCGCGCACCCGCAATCCACTGCTGATGATGTCACATATTACATCATTCATGACATGGTCAGTGACATCACTGATGACATCACTGATGACATCATCAGTTTGTGCATTCAAACAAACCAATAAAGTGGAGTTATTTTGGAACATGCGGAGTAGCCTATGATTAAGGGGCAAATCGCCCCAAAACGCGTCAGGCAAGCAGTTAAACACACCCGTGAATTGGCGGAGAAGATTGTCCTAACAGGCCGGATGGCAGGCGGAGCACGAGTGTGTCCTGAAAAGCTCTAGGGCATTTGTGAATGATTTTTACAGCGCGGGGTCCTTACCGCGACAGGATGCACCATCGGCTGTCACCGAGAACGGAGATTAGACAGAAGAGGCTGCGGGTTGGAACGTTGCCGACCCACAACAGTGTGCGAAGCCGGACATAATGAAATTCTCCATCAACTAATGGGACTCCACTAAGGAACAATAACAATCGCTTTTTTAATAGCTCCCAATAAGCATGAGAAATACAACTCCCAGCATGCAAGACATTTTGAATAAGACCCAGCAACCAATGGGAAGCGTGCATTCAAACAAACCAATAAAGTGGAGTTATTTTGGAACATGCGGAGTAGCCTATGATTAAGGGGCAAATCGCCCTGAAACGCGTCAGGCAAGCAGTAAACACACCCGTGAATTGGCGGAGAAGATTGTCCTAACAGGCCGGATGGCAGGCGGAGCACGAGTGTGTCCTGAAAAGCTCTAGGGCATTTGTGAATGATTTTTACAGCGCGGGGTCCTTACCGCGACAGGATGCACCATCGGCTGTCACCGAGAACGGAGATTAGACAGAAGAGGCTGCGGGTTGGAACGTTGCCGACCCACAACAGTGTGCGAAGCCGGACATAATGAAATTCTCCATCAACTAATGGGACTCCACTAAGGAACAATAACAATCGCTTTTTTAATAGCTCCCAATAAGCATGAGAAATACAACTCCCAGCATGCAAGACATTATGAATAAGACCCAACAACCAATGGGAGGCGTGCATTCAAACAAACCAATAAAGTGGAGTTATTTTGGAACATGCGGAGTAGCCTATGATTAAGGGGCAAATCGCCCCGAAACGCGTCAGGCAAGCAGTTAAACACACCCGTGAATTGGCGGAGAAGATTGTCCTAACAGGCCGGATGGCAGGCGGAGCACGAGTGTGTCCTGAAAAGCTCTAGGGCATTTGTGAATGATTTTTACAGCGCGGGGTCCTTACCGCGACAGGTTGCACCATCGGCTGTCACGAGAACGGAGATTAGACAGAAGAGGCTGCGGGTTGGAACTTTGCCGACCCACAACAGTGTGCGAAGCCGGACATAATTTATTTATTTAAATTTATTTATTTGAAATCTTATATAGCGCGCAGCTACCCTTGGGCATCCCGGCGCTTAATGAAATTCTCCATCAACTAATGGGACTCCACTAAGGAACAATAACAATCGCTTTTTTAATATCTCCCAATAAGCATGAGAAATACAACTCCCAGCATGCAAGACATTTTGAATAAGACCCAGCAACCAATGGGAGGCGTGCATTCAAACAAACCAATAAAGTGGAGTTATTTTGGAAAATGCGGAGTAGCCTATGATTAAGGGGCAAATCGCCCCGAAACGCGTCAGGTAAGCAGTTAAACACACCCGTGAATTGGCGGAGAAGACTGTCCTAACAGTCCGGATGGCAGGCGGAGCACGAGTGTGTCCTGAAAAGCTCTAGGGCATTTGTGAATGATTTTTACAGCACGGGGTCCTTACCGCGACAGGATGCACCATCGGCTGTCACCGAGAACGGAGATTAGACAGAAGAGGCTGCGGGTTGGAACGTTGCCGACCCACAACAGTGTGCGAAGCCGGACATAATGAAATTCTCCATCAACTAATGGGACTCCACTAAGGAACAATAACAATCGCTTTTTTAATAGCTCCCAATAAGCATGAGAAATACAACTCCCAGCATGCAAGACATTTTGAATAAGACCCAGCAACCAATGGGAGGCGTGCATTCAAACAAACCAATAAAGTGGAGTTATTTTGGAACATGCGGAGTAGCCTATGATTAAGGGGCAAATCGCCCCGAAACGCGTCAGGCAAGCAGTTAAACACACCTGTGAATTGGCGGAGAAGATTGTCCTAACAGGCCGTATGGCAGGCGGAGCACGAGTGTGTCCTGAAAAGCTCTAGGGCATTTGTGAATGATTTTTACAGCGCGGGGTCCTTACCGCGACAGGATGCACCATCGGCTGTCACCGAGAACGGAGATTAGACAGAAGAGGCTGCGGGTTGGAACGTTGCCGACCCACAACAGTGTGCGAAGCCGGACATAATGAAATTCTCCATCAACTAATGGGACTCCACTAAGGAACAATAACAATCGCTTTTTTAATATCTCCCAATAAGCATGAGAAATACAACTCCCAGCATGCAAGACATTTTGAATAAGACCCAGCAACCAATGGGAGGCGTGCATTCAAACAAACCAATAAAGTGGAGTTATTTTGGAACATGCGGAGTAGCCTATGATTAAGGGGCAAATCGCCCCGAAACGCGTCAGGCAAGCAGTTAAACACACCCGTGAATTGGCAGGGAAGATTGTCCTAACAGGCCGGATGGCAGGCGGAGCACGAGTGTGTCCTGAAAAGCTCTAGGCCATTTGTGAATATATATATATATTGTCACAAAGATTTAGCTGTCCCACGCCACAAATCCGGCAGGCACACGGCTGGGGTAGCCACCCTCTGTATATTTCACACACCGTCACCTATGTGAGAACTCTTCCCATTCACGATGAGTTGACAACAAAGGAGCCGCGGCCACAAGTATTGCAGTGCAAAGTGTATTCAGGCACGATATCCTACGCGTTTCAGAGTTGTAGTCACTCCTTCATCACGGGTCCAGCATTGGTGACGGTGTGTGAAAATTTTTTATATATATATATCTATCTATATATATATATATTCACTGAAAAAACCATAGGTTATAGACCATATATAGTTAGGAATTCGCATTTACAAAACCTTATTTTACTCACACAAAACCATTGAAATTCCATATATAGTTAGTTGCACTAACTATATATCGCGCACCCGCAATCCACTGCTGATGATGTCACATATTACATCATTCATGACATGGTCAGTGACATCACTGATGACATCACTGATGACATCTCAAATGACATCACTGATGACATCTCAAATGACATCACTGATGACATCACTGATGACATCTCATTTGACATTACTGATCACATCACTGATGATATCATTCATGTGATAATACGATGAACCTCTTCAGACTCTAATATAACCTTAGATACAATCAGTGTAAACAGACACTCACAGACTGTCACTCATCCATGGAGTTACTCACACACCTAGTCAGTCAATCAAAGAATCAATCACACCTCCATTTCCTCAACTATACAGTTATACAAACTTTACTTATTCAAACATATACTAACACATATTAACTCTCTTATACAATCCCTGATACAAGTTCACAATGATCCATACAGCCACTCACACATTCACTGGCTCTTATGCACAGTTATTTATATATGTCAACTCTCACATGTACTGTGTTTTACATATGTACTTACTTTGACATGTAGCACTGAGATATCCATTCACTCACCAATACACTCATGCACACAGTCAACCGCCCATACAGCTGTTTCCACATGCACTTTTGAAACCATACATCTAGTGAATCAACTGCTCACACATCTATGCACAGAGTCATACACCTCCCAGCCACCCACACACACACTCAGTCTCCCATACAAATACTTGGGCAACCAATCAATAACCCATATAGTTACTCATATAGCTACTTATCAACACATGCAACAGTTTACAGAACAACAGACATAATGATGCACAAATTAAGACAGTTTAGTCACTAACCCATGCACTCAGTGAGACACATTTAATCACTCACTCATACAGTCAGTCATGCACCTACTAAATCCTTCATCCAGACACTTATACATCCACTCATTCTTCAATATGTAAGACATATTTTAATTTTACAGAAACATACAGTCACTGGATGTTGTCATCAGTGATGTCATCAGTGATGTCATTTGAGATGTCATCAGTGATGTCATCAGTGATGTCACTGACCATGTCATGAATGATGTAATATGTGACATCATCAGCAGTGGATTGCGGGTGCGCGATATATAGTTAGTGCAACTAACTATATATGGAATTTCAATGGTTTTGTGTGAGTAAAATAAGGTTTTGTAAATGCGAATTCCTAACTATATATGGTCTATAACCTATGGTTTTTTCAGTGAATTTTCAAGGTTTTGTAAATGCTAATTCCTAACTATATATGGTTTATAACCTATGGTTTTTTCAGTGAATTTTCAAGGTTTTGTAAATGCTAATTCCTAACTATATATGGTCTATAGCCTATGGTTTTTTCAGTGAATATATATATATACATACATATATAAACATATATCATCTGTATATCTATATAAATACAAACATAAATGCATGCATACATATACTTATATGCATTTTAGGGTTGTTAGGGCGTTTTCGTGTGTATTATGTTGCTTTTTTAGGGCTTTTGGGTCAATTAAGTAGGGTTCCCGGAGCCTAGGGCTGAGGGGCCGGTTCAGTTTCGTGCGTATTGGTGTTGGCAAGGTTTTGAGGGATTTTGGCGGTTTTTGGTCGAGATTTGGCCGTTTTATGGCTTTTTTTGTGTTTGCGGGGGGCGTGTATTCGGGTTGAAATTCGTCCCCGTTCCAGTGGATGGATTGGGCTGATTTTTGGTGAGATGTTAGGGAATCGCTGGAACTAGTGTCCAGCCAAGTCTGAAGCGGATCGGAGCAGTGGAAGTGCTTTAAAGAGCAATTTTTGTGCGGAGTAGCGAATTGTCATGTTATTCAATGGGAGTTTTTGGTGCGCATGGAGAAGGTGAATTTGGGGTGTTCCAGTTGCGCTAGAGGGACGGGGCTTGGGTGAGCTGTAGGGAGAGTGGATCGGCAGGTGTGCCGAATTTTTGGGATTTGTTGGCCGAAGGGAAGGGTGTGCTTGGGCAAAGTCGATTTGGTGAAAACGGTGCGTTATTTACATGAAAGTTGAAAAAACACTAATAAAAGCAAAGCTAAAAAGCCACCTCATTACAAACAGAATGGCTTTAACTTAAACGAGGGCGAGATCTATTGCATTTTCAATGCTTGTTTACTTTGGTTCCATCAAGAAGGCATTCAGATGTGTCACACATTTGCCATAAATTCTGAATGTTAGCACTCTAGTTGCACATTAGATCACTGTAGTAAAGCTACTGCTCACCAGGGACGTCTGCTGCTGGTATTCAAAGTGCATGTTTCAGTCTGCATGTCTGAATTGTTTTAATGAAATAGAAGAGGATTTGAGAAGTCACTCAAAATGATCCCTAATTTTTCTTTCTGAAGCACTAATCATACTTTCTATGGCAAAATTAACCCCCTCATGTTGTTCCTTTTTAAATTGAGTGTTTTCAGACGTACCACTTCATTCCAATCAAGATGGCTTCTGGTGTGCCATACTTTTGTCATAAGTAAGACTGTTCGCGCTCTAGTTGTTCTTTAGAACACTCTGGGACATTCTGTCATTGGGCTATACTTGGGGTACATCTGGGTGATATTTGGGCTACATTTAGGCTCTTTTGTCTCTGGTGGCCATCTTGCGAGACTATGTCAGAAATTTTTTAATGAAATTGAAGAGGGTTTGAGAAGTCACTCAAAATGTGCCCTAATTTTTCTTTCTGCAGCACTAATCATAATTCATATGGCAAAATATACCCCCTCATTTTGTTCCTTTTTAAATTAAATGTTTTAAGAGTTACCACTTTATTCCAATCAAGATGGCTTCAGGTGTGCCATACCTTTGTAATAAGTAGGACTGTTAGCGCTCTAGTTGTTCTTTAGAACACTCTGGGACATTCTGTCATTGGGCTATACTTGGGCTACATCTGGGTGATATTTGGGCTACATTTGGGCTCTTTTGTCTCTGGTGGCCATTTTGGGAGACTGCATGTCAGAATTTTTTAATGAAATAGAAGAGGATTTGAAAAGTCACTCATAATGTGCCCTAATTTTTCTTTCTGCAGCACTAATAATACCTTCTATTGCATTATATACCCCCTCATTTTGTTCCTTTTTAAATTAAATGTCTTAAGAGTTACCACTTTATTCCCATCACGATGGCTCCAGGTGTGCTATACCTTTGTAATAAGTAGGACTGTTAGCGCTCTAGTTGTTCTTTAGAACACTCTGGGACATTCTGTCATTGGGCTATACTTGGGCTACATCTGGGTGATATTTGGGCTACATTTGGGCTCTTTTGTCTCTGGTGGCCATTTTGGGAGACTGCATGTCAGAATGTTTTAATGAAATAGAAAAGGATTTGAGAAGTCACTCAAAATGTGCCCTAATTTTTCATTCTGCAGCACTAATCATACTTTCTATGGCAAAATATACCCCCTCATGTTGTTTCTTTTTAAATTAAATGTTTTAAGAGTTACCACTTTATTCCAATCAAGATGGCTTCAGGTGTGCCATACCTTTGTAATAAGTAGGACTGTTAGCGCTCTAGTTGTTCTTTAGAACACTCTGGGACATTCTGTCATTGGGCTATACTTGGGCTACATCTGGGTGATATTTGGGCTACATTTGGGCTCTTTTGTCTCTGGTGGCCATTTTGGGAGACTGCATGTCAGAATGTTTTAATGAAATAGAAAAGGATTTGAGAAGTCACTCAAAATGTGCCCTAATTTTTCATTCTGCAGCACTAATCATACTTTCTATGGCAAAATATACCCCCTCATGTTGTTTCTTTTTAAATTAAATGTTTTAAGAGTTACCACTTTATTCCAATCAAGATGGCTTCAGGTGTGCCATACCTTTGTAATAAGTAGGACTGTTAGCGCTCTAGTTGTTCTTTAGAACACTCTAGGAGGCTGCAGTAGAACACAAAGGAATCAACTGACAGTCTCTGTCCTTGTTGGATGTACATGTTTTACTGAGAATGTCAGACTTCATTTTCACATGACTGAGAAAGATAATGTGAATTTACAGAAAATATGCTTTCAGTTTAGCTTATAGATCCCCTTCCAAACCACTGTGGGAAAATCATGAGATATTAGTTTTCTTTCAAACAATATTCATGATATCACAGCAGAAGGTTTTTTCACATGGTAAAATCACCTTAGAACCCACCACAATTCCTAAAACGAGTATGGTACCATCAACAAATGATTTATAATGTAACTAAAGTCCTAAAACCCTCTATTAACTACAATGCTTTTTAATGAGGTGCTATCATGTATATTGGTCCCAAGATGGCTGCCAACACTTCTTGGATGAAGTGCTGACAGCCAATCAGATCAGATGTGTGGTTAGGCTCCGCCCAGATATATATATTTTTTTGAACCTAAATTACTCAAAATCCACTGGAGCACATATATTGAGACCTAGCAAAGGCACATCAGGCTAACAGTCCCTACAATTTTGCCAAGTTTCGTGCAAATCCATTCAGCCGTTCGAGCTAAAAGTGAGGCCAACCGCCCTATGGAAATTAACATGGGAAAAATGCGTTTTGGGACCCCCCTTTTTTCTCGGCCCCCCCTTGATGAAACCCCCCCAAATTGTCAGGGGCTGCTCAGAAACAAAATGTTCCATTTTCCTGAAAATTTCAGCCAATTCCGTCCACAAACGCCAAAGTTATTAGACATAGAATTTTCAAAAATCCCATAGAGAAAAAATCCTAACTATATATACCTACTGGCGACCGCCAGTAGGTAATATATATATATATGGAGAACCAATGCTGACCTCTTTAGAAATCAGCGAGACACATGCTCCGGGCTCAAATGAAGGATTTATTTGGCAATTATGCAGTCGCTTCCTGAAGTTTGTGAAACGCCATGGCAGACGCGTTTCTGGCCCACATTGGCCGTCATCAGTGCCAGTTCCACAAGAAAACAAAATTTCAAGCGTTCCAGAGACCACTTCAATATCAGCAGTCCCTTGGCTCCTCCTCCTCCAGGTGAGTGTAGTAACAGCGTTGCACCTCCCAGGCGCACTGCCTGATGGAACCTGCAGTCCACGAGGTCCCGTATACCAGTGTATGGGACAACAGACTCACTTTCGTGCCCCCAATTGCTTGGCGCTTCCTGCATTCCACCACAGGGTTCCTGGGTATAATGTTCCGGCCATTACCTTCAAATGAGCCCTTATCAGGCAGCGCAATGCCGCCTCCTCTCTCCCCTTCGCGCAGACACACACCAGCTGGTTAGTACCTCTGCTAGGGGGGGCGCTGTGTTGTGCTTCTCACACTCCACCACAGTTTTTGCTGATCCACGGAGCTCCAGAACGAGAGGGCGTGCCCCTTGCCGGTATCAGCAGAGACCCGGCTACACAAGGAGAACCAATGCTGACCTCTTTAGAAATCAGCGAGACACATGCTCCGGGCTCAAATGAAGGATTTATTTGGCAATTATGCAGTCGCTTCCTGAAGTTTGTGAAACGCCATGGCAGACGCGTTTCTGGCCCACATTGGCCGTCATCAGTGCCAGTTCCACAAGAAAACAAAATTTCAAGCGTTCCAGAGACCACTTCAATATCAGCAGTCCCTTGGCTCCTCCTCCTCCAGGTGAGTGTAGTAACAGCGTTGCACCTCCCAGGCGCACTGCCTGATGGAACCTGCAGTCCACGAGGTCCCGTATACCAGTGTATGGGACAACAGACTCACTTTCGTGCCCCCAATTGCTTGGCGCTTCCTGCATTCCACCACAGGGTTCCTGGGTATAATGTTCCGGCCATTACCTTCAAATGAGCCCTTATCAGGCAGCGCAATGCCGCCTCCTCTCTCCCCTTCGCGCAGACACACACCAGCTGGTTAGTACCTCTGCTAGGGGGGGCGCTGTGTTGTGCTTCTCACACTCCACCACAGTTTTTGCTGATCCACGGAGCTCCAGAACGAGAGGGCGTGCCCCTTGCCGGTATCAGCAGAGACCCGGCTACACAAGGAGAACCAATGCTGACCTCTTTAGAAATCAGCGAGACACATGCTCCGGGCTCAAATGAAGGATTTATTTGGCAATTATGCAGTCGCTTCCTGAAGTTTGTGAAACGCCATGGCAGACGCGTTTCTGGCCCACATTGGCCGTCATCAGTGCCAGTTCCACAAGAAAACAAAATTTCAAGCGTTCCAGAGACCACTTCAATATCAGCAGTCCCTTGGCTCCTCCTCCTCCAGGTGAGTGTAGTAACAGCGTTGCACCTCCCAGGCGCACTGCCTGATGGAACCTGCAGTCCACGAGATCCCGTATACCAGTGTATGGGACAACAGACTCACTTTCGTGCCCCCAATTGCTTGGCGCTTCCTGCATTCCACCACAGGGTTCCTGGGTATAATGTTCCGGCCATTACCTTCAAATGAGCCCTTATCAGGCAGCGCAATGCCGCCTCCTCTCTCCCCTTCGTGCAGACACACACCAGCTGGTTAGTACCTCTGCTAGGGGGGGCGCCGTGTTGTGCTTCTCACACTCCACCACAGTTTTTGCTGATCCACGGAGCTCCAGAACGAGAGGGCGTGCCCCTTGCCGGTATCAGCAGAGACCCGGCTACACAAGGAGAACCAATGCTGACCTCTTTAGAAATCAGCGAGACACATGCTCCGGGCTCAAATGAAGGATTTATTTGGCAATTATGCAGTCGCTTCCTGAAGTTTGTGAAACGCCATGGCAGACGCGTTTCTGGCCCACATTGGCCGTCATCAGTGCCAGTTCCACAAGAAAACAAAATTTCAAGCGTTCCAGAGACCACTTCAATATCAGCAGTCCCTTGGCTCCTCCTCCTCCAGGTGAGTGTAGTAACAGCGTTGCACCTCCCAGGCGCACTGCCTGATGGAACCTGCAGTCCACGAGGTCCCGTATACCAGTGTATGGGACAACAGACTCACTTTCGTGCCCCCAATTGCTTGGCGCTTCCTGCATTCCACCACAGGGTTCCTGGGTATAATGTTCCGGCCATTACCTTCAAATGAGCCCTTATCAGGCAGCGCAATGCCGCCTCCTCTCTCCCCTTCGCGCAGACACACACCAGCTGGTTAGTACCTCTGCTAGGGGGGGCGCCGTGTTGTGCTTCTCACACTCCACCACAGTTTTTGCTGATCCACGGAGCTCCAGAACGAGAGGGCGTGCCCCTTGCCGGTATCAGCAGAGACCCGGCTACACAAGGAGAACCAATGCTGACCTCTTTAGAAATCAGCGAGACACATGCTCCGGGCTCAAATGAAGGATTTATTTGGCAATTATGCAGTCGCTTCCTGAAGTTTGTGAAACGCCATGGCAGACGCGTTTCTGGCCCACATTGGCCGTCATCAGTGCCAGTTCCACAAGAAAACAAAATTTCAAGCGTTCCAGAGACCACTTCAATATCAGCAGTCCCTTGGCTCCTCCTCCTCCAGGTGAGTGTAGTAACAGCGTTGCACCTCCCAGGCGCACTGCCTGATGGAACCTGCAGTCCACGAGGTCCCGTATACCAGTGTATGGGACAACAGACTCACTTTCGTGCCCCCAATTGCTTGGCGCTTCCTGCATTCCACCACAGGGTTCCTGGGTATAATGTTCCGGCCATTACCTTCAAATGAGCCCTTATCAGGCAGCGCAATGCCGCCTCCTCTCTCCCCTTCGCGCAGACACACACCAGCTGGTTAGTACCTCTGCTAGGGGGGGCGCCGTGTTGTGCTTCTCACACTCCACCACAGTTTTTGCTGATCCACGGAGCTCCAGAACGAGAGGGCGTGCCCCTTGCCGGTATCAGCAGAGACCCGGCTACACAAGGAGAACCAATGCTGACCTCTTTAGAAATCAGCGAGACACATGCTCCGGGCTCAAATGAAGGATTTATTTGGCAATTATGCAGTCGCTTCCTGAAGTTTGTGAAACGCCATGGCAGACGCGTTTCTGGCCCACATTGGCCGTCATCAGTGCCAGTTCCACAAGAAAACAAAATTTCAAGCGTTCCAGAGACCACTTCAATATCAGCAGTCCCTTGGCTCCTCCTCCTCCAGGTGAGTGTAGTAACAGCGTTGCACCTCCCAGGCGCACTGCCTGATGGAACCTGCAGTCCACGAGGTCCCGTATACCAGTGTATGGGACAACAGACTCACTTTCGTGCCCCCAATTGCTTGGCGCTTCCTGCATTCCACCACAGGGTTCCTGGGTATAATGTTCCGGCCATTACCTTCAAATGAGCCCTTATCAGGCAGCGCAATGCCGCCTCCTCTCTCCCCTTCGCGCAGACACACACCAGCTGGTTAGTACCTCTGCTAGGGGCGGCGCCGTGTTGTGCTTCTCACACTCCACCACAGTTTTTGCTGATCCACGGAGCTCCAGAACGAGAGGGCGTGCCCCTTGCCGGTATCAGCAGAGACCCGGCTACACAAGGAGAACCAATGCTGACCTCTTTAGAAATCAACGAGACACATGCTCCGGGCTCAAATGAAGGATTTATTTGGCAATTATGCAGTCGCTTCCTGAAGTTTGTGAAACGCCATGGCAGACGCGTTTCTGGCCCACATTGGCCGTCATCAGTGCCAGTTCCACAAGAAAACAAAATTTCAAGCGTTCCAGAGACCACTTCAATATCAGCAGTCCCTTGGCTCCTCCTCCTCCAGGTGAGTGTAGTAACAGTGTTGCACCTCCCAGGCGCACTGCCTGATGGAACCTGCAGTCCACGAGGTCCCGTATACCAGTGTATGGGACAACAGACTCACTTTCGTGCCCCCAATTGCTTGGCGCTTCCTGCATTCCACCACAGGGTTCCTGGGTATAATGTTCCGGCCATTACCTTCAAATGAGCCCTTATCAGGCAGCGCAATGCCGCCTCCTCTCTCCCCTTCGCGCAGACACACACCAGCTGGTTAGTACATAGTATATATATATATATATATATATATCTATATATATATAGATATATATATATATATATATATACACGCAGAGTGGAGGAGTAAAAAGGCATGGCCACTGAAGACACCTTAGCACACTCACTGTATGTGACATGCTGGAGGTACCAGCAGGGGTAGTTGGCCCCCAATGACCCACAGTAGCCAAGGGTACATCATCCCCCAACTAGAATTGTGTCAGAAGGCACATTTGCAGAGTGTTAGAGAAAGGACATCCTTGATGATTACACAGATAGTGCCTCAGTGATTCTATGAGTGCAATTGCCATGGACACACTGCGAATAACGAGGGTGTTTTTGACAAAGTGTAAAACACATATACAGACATATTTTACATAATATTTCAGTGAACCTATTTAGTAAGATACTAATGTAACTTTCCTCCTTTGTATTCATTTGTCAAAATAATCACATCAAAAATGCATTTTGCTTCTTCACAGCAACACCAGATGTCACAATGTCAGCAGTCCTCATAAATACAAATGACAAACTGTTAAACAGATATATAAACACATTTTACACAAAGTTTGATTCCAGCTGTTTAGTAAGAAAATGGTTTAACTTTATTTTAACAACACATTTGACAAAACCAACAATTTCAAGAAATACCTTTCAACATCTGAACTCAAGAATAGAACATAACTACAAAACACCCATAAAACTACCCAATGTTGCCTAAATTTATGGGGAATCGAAAACTGCTGCAAAACTAGTGTAATGCACTGTGAGAAGACACTCTCTAGAGGGTGAACACAACAAATATTCATGTGGGATGACGTCCATGTTCTATCATCTTAAAACCTGACAGAGAAAATGCCTCCATTTAGCAACCAAGCTGAGGGAAGCTGGAGGACAATCCATATTGCTGGCAGCAGCAACAATTCTCAGCCAAAACATCCTTTCAAAGATGCAGAGTACTGCAACAGATACGGCTCAAGAGTTTTCAAAAATTGCCACCTACAAAATCAAAAAAAAAACTAAACAGAAAATCATATCACTGAGAAATAAAGGAATATCATTAGATATATAAATGGCAGTATGGAGGAAGCGCAGCGGACGAGCGCAGCGGGAGCGCCGACTTCGCGCCAAAGTCGCGCATAAGTCAAGCCCGTCTGCGCCCGTCCGCGGCCGACCAGGCCCAGGGTCCCGTCGTAATGCCCATTTCTTGACATACTCCGCCACCGAGCTCCTCAACCTGAACCTCCCTACGCCCATCTCTGATCGTGCCACCAGGGCCGCCCAACAATGCGGCATCTTAATCCCTCAGGATATCCCTGCCCTTAACACTATCTCCACCCTGGAACGCCCTGCCTTCCCTTCCTTCTCCACGTCTCCTGCGCCTGTTCCTCTGAGGGTGCTGTACTTAAACACCCGCTCCTTAGTTCGCCACCAGCTCGAAGTTTTCCAACTCTTGCATGATAGCTCCATCGACATCCTCCTTCTAACCGAAACGTGGTTAACCGAGGACTCAGGCCCTGACTTTCTAGCCACTATTCCAGCAGGGTATTATATTATGCAAGCCAACCGACCTGCTGCTAAGACGGGTGGAGGGGTGGCGGCCATTATCCGTTCTGAACTAAAATTCTCGGAGCTGACGATGACCCCCATCCCCAAAACTGACTGTCTTACTATAAAATTCTCCTCACCCAAATCTTCATTTGTCTGTTTTCTAGTCTACAGGCCCCCCGGATCATATGCCTCTCTTCTCCCAGCTTTTTGGTGATTCCATCTCCCAACTTTTGATCAATCATGCTAACATCATGATCTTAGGAGATTTTAATTATTGGCCATCTGATACCCATGAAAGCCATCTCTCCGTGGAATTTATGGACCTATTAGTAGGCATGAACTTTCACCAACATATTCATACCCCTACGCACTGTAAAGGTCACGTCCTGGACCAAGTGTGGACATCTAATCTTGACATCTCCCCTCCCTCTGTACTTTCCTGTCCATGTTCTGATCACTTTTCAATTTCCTTCTCCCTCCACCTTCACATCCCTCGCCCACCTCCCCTCATCAAAAACCTATCTGCGCGTAATTGGAAGAAAGCCAACATAACTGACATTCACGCTCTATTGGCTTCCTCTGTTCCAGTCCCTGCGAGCTCGGTCAATGATCAAGCCGCCCATCTGGAGGAATGGCTGCTAACTGCCTGTGATATTGTTGCTCCCTACAAAACCATCAAAGCGAAGCGCCCCCATGATGCTCAACGCTGGTTTTCTGATCAGCTTAAGACTGATAAACTTGCGCTGCGGCAGGCAGAGCGCCGCTGGAGACGCAACTACGACCCTCAACTCAAACTGGTCTATGTAGAACACCTATAAAAAAACTATACTATCTGCCAAAACAGCCTACTTCTCTTAAAAGATTCTTAATTCGAACACCAAAGCCAAAGACATCTTTTCTATTGTTAATGAGCTTTCCCTGCCGGATAGGATTACCCCCCAACCTCAACCTACCCAAAGCTTATGCGATTCGTTGAACTCCTATTTTATAGACAAAATTTCTACCATCAAAGACAACATTCCCCCCCTTCTTCACCCCTTACTTTACCTCTTCCCCCTATGAATTCCAGCCGCCTGACTCAGCTCCCACCAATTTCTCAAGATGAATTCTTCATTCTTCTCCGCAAAGTCAGCTCAGGCTCTCCTAATGACTGCTGCCCCCCTCAGATCCTCAAGGAAGCCTTTCTGTCATGCCCTGGCCCCCCATTAGCCTTGCTCAACAACTCTCTCGCTACTGGGGAGGTCCCCTGTTCCTTCAAACAGGCAGCTGTTCTGCCTATTCTAAAGAAAACCAATGCTGACCCCACAGTTTTAAGTAATTATCGCCCTATTTCCCTCTTTCCCTACTTGGGCAAAATCCTTGAGACCTATGTCACTCGCTGCCTGAGTACCTTTATAGAGAATTCCTCCTTCCTGGATAACCAACAAGCTGGCTTTCGACCCCTCCACTTCACCGAGGCGGTCATAGTACCCGTCATGGATGCCTTGAGGAAAGGTGCCGACAACAACATCTCCCAGGCCCTTGTCCTCTTGGACCTGTCGGCTGCATTTGACACGGTCGATCACACCATTCTGATCGACCCTGTCCACAATGCCGGCATCCAGGGGGTGGCCCTCGAGTGGCTCAGATCCTTTCTGAGCCATCGTACTCAAGCAGTTTACCAATCTACCTTTTCTGCACACTACTCACTCCTTACTGGCGGGGTCCCTCAGGGCTCCGCGCTCTCACCTTTATTGTTTAATTTGTACCTCCAGCCCCTTCTTGTTTCCCTCCGTAACACTCTGGTCACCATTTTTAACTACGCAGATGATCTTCAGTTAATTTTTCCCGTTGACCCCCTTCCTTCCTCCCGTTCCAACTTTCAATCCATTATGCTTAACATTGCTGAGTGGATGCTCCACAGTCAGCTAAAACTGAACCCTACAAAAACTGAGCTGGTACTAGTTGGAGGCTCCACTAACCCGTGGAATTCCACCTTTTGGCCCTCCTCTCTGGGGACTCCACCTAACCCAGTCAGCACGGTGAAGAGTCTGGGGGTGATCATTTCTGAGGACCTTTCCATGAGGACTCAAATTAATGCGGTTACCTCATCCTGCTTTTTCCACCTTAGGCGGATCCGCAAGATCAGTAGGTTCCTCACTAGAGATGCTCTGATCCTGGTCATCCTAGCATTGATCACTTCCAGGCTCAAATACGCTAACACGTTGTATGTCGGAATCCCATCTATCCATCTCCACCGGCTACAACTTGTTCAAAATCAGGCAGCCCGCCTGATTTTTCGCCAGCCGAAATACCAGCATGTCACTCCTCTTTTGCCTTTTATAGTTTTTCTACATTATCAGGCATTATATTATTTTATAAAATGGGTAAATAATATCTATGTGGTCTTCGTTTCATTATCTTCTAATTACTTTTGCCAATACTTGCAAATAACTTGCCGAATGGACACGTCAAAGAATTCCTCTACAAATTAATACATAGCTAACTTTTGGCAGTTATCATTATTTAATTTTTCACTTATTAAAAACAAGCAACAGTCTGTGTTTGAATCTTCTAGTGAGTGCTTCAACAACATATACAAACATACTCTGGTTTTTGAAACCACACTGTGTTCAAAACTATCAACTGTAATATCTGTGTCCTGTTCTATAACTCCTCCTCTTAACTACTCTTCATTTTCCCTAAAGTCCTGCTCAGGACCCAAGAAAGGAAACTGCACATCATCATAAACCTTGTCAACGTCTGCTACAGTACCATGCACTAGTGTTCTATCAAATTCTCCTAAACGCAAAGCAGCAGTTTTTACATAGTACATCCTCCTAACTAAAGGTGGCATTGATGAGTGATGTACAGCTAACATCCTGAAATGATGAAAGGTGCTTTGGCACACTTTCTTTGATAAACAAGTTAGTGAGTGTCCCTGCAAAGTAGTATGTTTTTTCATCTTGCACGGATCCAATCTTGTAAAGTACTTATTTTATGTTTTAAACTTTGCCTTGGAAAGATATGTAGGAATTTCCCACAAATATCAATGTATTGCTGTCAAATACAACAAACAGTACAACACTTTCTTTTGTATACAGGGGCCTGACTCCGCCTTACTTGTACCTATCCTCCAATAACTTGTTTTGCATTTGTAGGTACCATCACAACTTACGCTATTGGAGTGGCATTCTTGACTTCATAACATCGTCCTCAGTAATCAATAGGATGAATTCATCCATTATCCTTTGAGAGATCTTTCTTTATTAAAGAAAGGCTCTTTACTAGAAGTAGGTATGCATTCTGCAATAAAAACTGTACAAAAGTTAACTTTTTTATTATTTTGTTTCCTTAAGCTCAACGCGATTTTGTCAAGAGTCTTCATTCTATTTATAATCAAAATAAAAAAATTCCTCTTCAAAGTAAACACCTTATCAACTACTCTCTCAACTCATATTTTCTGTTTAAATGCCTCTCTTTTTCTTCTGTACCCTTTCATAGTTCTCAGTTGATGTATAACTACTACAAAACATCTTAACTCTAATTTCCTCAAAATGTATCTATTTCCTGGTTAAAGTGTGTCCATTTTTGTTACATTGTTTCCTCTTCTTGTTATGTAGATTTTGTCCATTGTTAATCTTTTTTGCAGTTTGAATTTTATTTTCATGATTTAATAATATTTGGAATAGTCCACATGTATTTTTAAGAAATTACTTTGTTCTCTTACCAATAGCTAATTTTTCGTTCACCACTTTTTCTTCTTTTTGCCCCTTTTGGGTCTTAGTTTTTCATTGATACTGTAGCTGTATCTACTCCTGTTTCCTCAGAGGTTGTGTGGACATTCAGTCTGAAATTATGCACATACTGTCCTGTAAATAAATAAATAAATATATATATATATATATATATATATATATATATATATATATATATATATATATATATATATATATATGTGTATAACCTACTGGCGGTCGCCAGTAGGTATATATAGTTAGGATTTTTTCTCTATGGAACTTTTGAAAATTCTATGTCTAATAACTTTGGCGTTTGTGGACAAACAAACAAAAAGTCCCCCAGAACACCAGTCCTTTACTTCCTTCCAAAGGTTCATAAAAACAGCACTACACCACCAGGGAGACCAATCGTCTCCGGCTGTGACTCAGCCCTGGAGCCTGCGTCAAAATATATAGACTTCTTCTTGAAGCCTTTCTTGCCTGAAGTCAAATCGTATCTGAGAGATACTATTGACTTCATCAATAAAATCCAGGACATGACCTTCGACTCTGACACACAATTGATGGTGACGTTAGACGTCACCTCATTATATACTCAAATCCCTCAAGATGAGGCTCTTGAGGTGATGGAATTGTATTTAGAACAACGTGTAAGACCACATAGAGTCCCAACTGCCTTTATCTTAGCTCTGGCCCACATCACTCTGAAAAACAACTATTTTAAATTTGAAAATGAATTCTTCATCCAAATCAAAGGTACAGCCATGGGATGTCCATACGCACCAGAAATGGCTGTGTTGTACATGTCCCAATACGAGGAAAAGTTCATTCATAAAGACAACCCCTACAGCACAAACATCATACAATGGTTAAGGTATATTGACGATGTCTGGCTCCTGTGGCAGGGGAGCCAGACAGAGCTCATAGCCTTCCATGAATGGCTTAACTCAAGACACCCCGACATCAAATTTTCTATCAACCACAGTAATCAAAAAATGACGTTTCTTGATGTGGCCGTCTGCACTCAGGGAAATAGGTTAACCAATACTCTGTTTAAAAAGGCAACAGACAAAAACACCATTTTACACTACAAGAGTGCCCATCCACAGTGTTTAAAACAGAACCTCCCTTATGGCCAACTATTGCGTATCAGACGCAATTGCTCTGAACTTGAGGAGTTTGATACTCATGCGGACAATTTCTGCCAAGAACTTACCAAAAGGGGATATCCCCACAAACTCTTAAAACACTCTAAGAAAAGAGCACGATACACTCCCAGAGAAGAATTACTAACAATCAAGGAGAAAAAAGAATTGGAGAAACTGGTCTGTGTGACTACCTATGGGGCGCACACAAACAAGTTTCGCCAAATCATCTTACGCAATTGGCATTTATTGGAGGGGATGGAATTGCCTTTGTAAAAACCTATTTTTGCAATGAGGAAAAATCCAAGCGTCGGACAACAAATCATCAGAGCTGACAGCTCTCTACACAAACCCAAGAGTGACCTCATTTCCAAATGGAACCTGAAACCGGTGACAGGCCACCACAAATGTGGTACTTGTGTGGCCTGCCATAATGTTGTAGAAGGAGATGAATTCTGCCACAATGGCATCAAATGGAGACACAGTTTACATACAAACTGTAAGAGTAAAAACGTAATCTACGGGATTTTGTGTACGTGCAACAAATTGTACATAGGTAAAACTTGTCAACAAGTAAATGTCAGAATAACGCAACACCGCTCGAGACTAAAGAAAAAAGTCCAGAACGCCCCAATGGTGGAGCATTTTATAGCTGCCAGCCACAAGGAAACAGACTTCAAATGGACGGTGTTGTCTGGATTGGATCCACAACATAGATCGCCCAATATAGAGCAAGCACTCCTGCGCAAAGAGGCGTACCTGATACTCCGCTTTGACACCATCAATACGGGCCTTAACTCAATGAGTGAAATTTCTAGACTTTGAAGTTCACTCATAGGTAATCCAACTACAGGTCCCACAATGCACCACGGATGGTTTTCAAAATTTTCCTCCCGTGATTGGCTACATAACAGCGAGCCTCTTAGAGAGACTGTTGGAGCTGTATGCCGCTCACACTAACTGATGGAATGAGGAAGTGGAACATGCTGACACATTAGCAGGTACGTGCTGTCAAAAGACGAGCCGCGCAACCCATAGACTACCGAACGGGTGTGTTTCTAAACAAGGGCGCCCGGTCCTTCTTTTCTCACTTGCAGATAAAGATAAGGATCAATTAAGGGACACCGGTCCGCTGCAGGACCCTCCCTCGACAAAAAGGTTGCGAATCGAACTAATGCTAAACACTGACCACAGAATTGAAGAATCCACTTGATTCCTCCTGAATTACGTATCCAGGTAGGAATTGTTTGGTTGCTCCTACGGTCATAATCATCACAGTCATGTCAGCCCTTCAATAGGCACAAGCTCCGATTCCGATTCAGGTGCCTGTGATGACCACCTATTCAGTGGCCACATCAGATGACAGTGACCCCTTTGCACCCGCGACACCCAAATGATACAGCACTAGGAGCACACATCAGACCCAAACCAAACACTCCCGGCCACAGACTTCATCACCAAAGAAGAGCAGGGCCACCCCAGAATGCACAGACAAGAGCAAGTCAGAGAAGAGCAAGGCCAGAAGATCAATGTGGCAGACATCAGGCTCACATGCTGCAGAGGCATCACCAGAAATAGACTCTCCTGTGCCCACTGAGGATGTGTGGCATGTAATGGGTACCCCTGTGAAGAGCACAGGTACACATACACCCACAACATCAACCCCAATTCAAAGTCCATCAAGGCAGGTGGAGGAGGGCACTGTTGAGACCGCCCCTGAGGATAAGGCAAAGGAGGGCACTATTGGGACCACCCCTGGCAAAAAGGGACAGGAGGGCAGTGTTGGAACCACCCCAGGCAAAAAGGGACAGGATGGCAATGTTGGGACCACCCATGGCAAAAAGGGACAGGAGGGCAGTGTTGGGACCACCCCAGCCAAAAAGGGAGAGGAGGGCAGTGTTGTGACCACCACTGGCAAGAAGGGAAAGGAGGGAAGTGTTGGGACCACTCCTGGCAAGAAGGAAAAGGAGGGCAGTGTTGGGACCACCCCTGGTAAAAGGGGGAAGGTGGGCACTGTAGGTGGTACACCGGCCAAAGAGGGTAAGGTGTTCCAGAGGCGTAACCAGCACAAGCGTTCAGCAGGATCCAGCACATCACCAGAGGTAGTGCAAGTGTCTGCACCTGATGTGGGACAGTTGGTGTGTGTGCATGTTGTGTCACCACTTGTCCTTAGAACGCACGGGTTAACACGACCTACTATTACAACGCGGTCGTAACAACGAAAGTTGTTACCACGCATTGCGCTGGGGGGGCGCAAAATTAAATAATTTAATTTACTATTCCAACACCAGTCCCCGTGGATAGTATGGAAGGTGTTGGGATAGTAAATTAAATCATTTCCTATCCTTGAGCGCCCCCCAGCGGATTGCCTGGTAACAACTTTCGTTGTTACGACCACGTTGTGATGGTAGGTCGTGGTAACGCGCGCGTTGTAAGCGTTGCATACCTTGAGCCCTGGGGGTATCAAACTGACGACGCACCTACTGTCACAAGAGGTGGGACGACATCAGCCGGCTGGCTAAGCAATTGGCAGAGATGACCTTGGGGATGCTACCTCGCACAGGGCATTTGGCATGGCGCACCATGACTCCACTGATGGGCCGCATACTGGCAGTGACTCAACCAGACCTGGATGCACGTCTGAAGGAGCATCAGCAGCAAGACAGGGCTAGTGAGTATCTGTGGTGGGAGAGTTCAGCTGGGAGTTGATGCATGTGAACAGGGCCTGTTGCAGCAGTGATCCATGTGATGTGCGTGTGTTGTTATGCTGTGATGTGTGATGTGAGTGGCTACTGTGATATGTGCTTGTATGAGGCATTTTGCCACCCTGGCCTTACTGTGCTGATCATTCCTGCTGTCCTCTCGCATTGGCAGATTTATTTTGCTCCACATGGTCATTCATCATTTGGATAGTGTGGAGAGTCTAAATTGTGGTGAACTGCAGTGTCCAATTAATGTGTGTGACTTCATGTATGCCTACTTAGCATGCACCATGAGGGTTGAGGCCAACACATCCAACAACAATGTGACCCAGATTGGGACATGGTGCTTGCTATGGCCTACTTGGCATTGTGGCATTTCATGTCAAAATAGGTGTGCTTGGTCCCCTCCTGTTCCCTGAAGGTCTGTCAGTGGTAATGTGCGTTGTACCCACATCATGTCCCTAGGACAGGTCAAGGGGGGAGCACTCAATCTACGGGCAGGGTTTAGTGCTGTGTAGCATCAGCATGCCTCACTCCTGGCAGTTTGTTTGCATGGCAGGCACTGCTGTGGCCTATATTGTGTGTTGCTGCACAGTGATTGCAGGGTGTGGTGGTTACCATGTACATTTTGGCCTCTCCTGTACTGCATTGATCTGAATTCGTGTGACCAGATGATGACACTTACACAACCCAATATCTCTCCCTAATGCAGATTCGCAAGAGACCACGGCGGAACATGATCCCAAAACAAGTGGTGGCGAGACCAGCACAACAGCTGCAGCGGAGGCAAGTGACACTGAGCCCACCAGCGCATCTGAGGGGGACAGAAGTATGCAGGAGGAATCTGTGGCTGAGACACAGAGGACCAGTTCATCTGATGCCAGCGGGGAAACATCCATGTTGGCAGGCACGGGGGATGGGGAGTCATCAGCATCATCTGACACCCAGCGGCCAGTGCCCAGCCTCCCATCCACTTCCTCTGGTGCGGCCCGTATCCATGTCACTAAGAGGGGACGAGTCACATTCACGCCTGACACCTCTGCCCCTGCACCTGTCCCCCCTGCTGCCCTCATTGCCGAGTGTGTAGAGCTCCTGCGCCAACTTTGCGTGGGCCAGACCGGCCTGCTCAATGCATTCAGTGCCCATAAGAACAAATTAGGCCAGGTGACTGCATACATGGAGGGCATACACTCTGACGTGGGTGGGATACACTGTACAGTCCAGGCATTGTAATCCACAGTCATGTCAGCCCTTCAATAGGCACAAGCTCCGATTCCGATTTAGGTGCCTGTGATGACCACCTATTCAGTGGCCACATCAGATGACAGTGACCCCTTTGCACCTGCGACACCCAAATGATAGAGCACTAGGAGCACACATCAGACCCAAACCAAACACTCCCGGCCACAGACTTCATCACCAAAGAAGAGCAGGGCCACCCCAGAATGCACAGACAAGAGCAAGTCAGAGAAGAGCAAGGCCAGAAGATCAATGTGGCAGACATCAGGCTCACATGCTGCAGAGGCATCACCAGAAATAGACTCTCCTGTGCCCACTGAGGATGTGTGGCATGTAATGGGTACCCCTGTGAAGAGCACAGGTACACATACACCCACAACATCAACCCCAATTCAAAGTCCATCAAGGCAGGTGGAGGAGGGCACTGTTGAGACCGCCCCTGAGGATAAGGCAAAGGAGGGCACTATTGGGACCACCCCTGGCAAAAAGGGACAGGAGGGCAGTGTTGGAACCACCCCAGGCAAAAAGGGACAGGATGGCAATGTTGGGACCACCCATGGCAAAAAGGGACAGGAGGGCAGTGTTGGGACCACCCCAGCCAAAAAGGGACAGGAGGGCAGTGTTGTGACCACCCCTGGCAAGAAGGGAAAGGAGGGAAGTGTTGGGACCACTCCTGGCAAGAAGGAAAAGGAGGGCAGTGTTGGGACCACCCCTGGGAAAAGGGGGAAGGTGGGCACTGTAGGTGGTACACCGGCCAAAGAGGGTAAGGTGTTCCAGAGGCGTAACCAGCACAAGCGTTCAGCAGGATCCAGCACATCACCAGAGGTAGTGCCAGTGTCTGCACCTGATGTGGGACAGTTGGTGTGTGTGCATGTTGTGTCACCACTTCCCATCAACCCCAAGACAGGGAAGCCATTCCATATTCTCAAAAAGAGGACGGGCACCTCTCCAACCTCTCCCACCCACACTATGTCAGAGGTGTGCATGACTCCACCTCCACGTGCCACTATGCCACCGGGTCCACAGAGTCCTCGAGCTGGCAAAGACACTGTTAGCACCACATCACCTGGGGCTCTGCCGACACAGTCAAGTGGGCCTGCTGTCCCCAAAACACAGCCAGGTACAAGTCCGCATGGCAGCCAGGAGTGAGTTGATATCACCCTCATACGCCTGTGCCTCATACAGGTGTGCTGTTCCTGAACATTGTATAGTATATGGGTGTGTTTCAGGCCCTGTTGGTCTGCTGTGCTGTACTCTCCCCTGTGCAGCCTCTCATGTACTTGCTGTCTGACCTGCAACGGACACTGGCCCTATTGCTCTGCTGTGCTGAACTCTCCCCTGTGCAGCCTCTCATGTACTTGCTATCTCACCTGCCATGGACACTGGCCCTTTTGCTCTGCTGTGCTGTACTCTCCCCTGTGCAGCCTCTCATGTACTTGCTGTCTCACCTGCCATGGACACTGGCCCTGTTGGTCTCCTGTGCTATGGACACTGGCCCTTTTGCTCTGCTGTGCTGTACTCTCCCCTGTGCAGCCTCTCATGTACTTGCTGTCTCACCTGCCATGGACACTGGCCCTGTTGCTCTGCTGTGCTTTAATCTCCCCTGTGCAGCCTCTCATGTACGTGCTGTCCCACCTGCCATGGACACTGGCCCTATTGATCTGATGTGCTGTACTCTCCCCTGTGCAGCCTCTCATGTACTTGCTGTCTCACCTGCCATGGACACTGGCCCTGTTGGTCTCCTGTGCTATGGACTCTGGCCCTGTTGCTCTGCTGTGCTGTACTCTCCCCTGTGCCATGGACACTGGCCCTGATGCTCTGTTGTGCTAGACCCTCCCCTGTGCAGCCTCTCATGTTCTTGCTGTCTCACCTGCCATGGACATTGGCCCTGTTGCTCTCCTGTGCTGTACTCTCCCCTGTGCAGCCTCTCATGTTCTTGCTGTCTCACCTGCCATGGGCACTGGCCCTGTTGGTCTCCTGTGCTATGGACTCTGGCCCTGTTGCTCTGCTGTGCTGTACTCTCCCCTGTGCCATGGACACTGGCCCTGTTGCTCTGCTGTGCTAGACCCTCCCCTGTGCAGCCTCTCATGTTCTTGCTGTCTCACCTGCCATGGACATTGGCCCTGTTGCTCTCCTGTGCTGTACTCTCCCCTGTGCAGCCTCTCATGTTCCTGCTGTCTCACCTGCCATGGGCACTGGCCCTGTTGGTCTCCTGTGCTATGGACTCTGGCCCTGTTGCTCTGCTGTGCTGTACTCTCCCCTGTGCCATGGACACTGGCCCTGTTGCTCTGCTGTGCTAGACCCTCCCCTGTGCAGCCTCTCATGTTCTTGCTGTCTCACCTGCCATGGACACTGGCCCTATTGCTCTCCTGTGCTGTACTCTCCCCTGTGCAGCCTCTCATGTTCTTGCTGTCTCACCTGCCATGGACACTGACCCTGTTGCTCTCCTGTGCTATGGACACTGGCCTTTCTGTTTGTGTTTCACCTGTGCAGAGTATCCTGCATTTGTACAACATTTTGTGCCTTGCTGTTGTCTACTATGGTTCTACTTCTACATCAGTGCATTATGTGAATAAATACAGTAAATTCTGTTGTGTGTTTTGTCTGTGTCCTTGCTGATTAAAGTTCTGTTTCCGTTTCTTTTGGATTGGCTGTGCACCATGCTCTATGTATCACTTCAACATTGCAAAGTTCTTTGCAGGCATCCGATTTTCAGACAGGGGTGACAGGGTCTTCAGTCCATCCAGACCCTGACAATAGTGTAATCTGTGATGCCTATTTTAGCTGCCATGCAGTTATCTTCTTAGTGATTTGTTATAGTTGGATACACTGTTCACATGTCAGGGTGTGGGACACTGCCAGCACAGGGTGTGATGTTGTGCAAAGGAATTGAGGCAGGTTGTGATGTCTCATGATGTATGTGTGTGGATTCCTTTCTGTGGGCCCAGCTGTGTATGTGTATGGTACTCTTGTGTTGGCCCTTAGTCCTGGTACCCAGGCCTACATGGGATGCATGGTCTTGGGTGTAGCAGAGGTGTGCAGTGTGAAGGGTGTTAGTTTGTAGTGGATGTGTGTGTGCCCCTGTGTTGTGGGAGACACACATGTGTCACCCAGGAGTTATATGCCTGTTGTTTGTTTTGTCTTGCCCTGTGTAGTAGATTGTATGCACTTCTGTGAGCTGTTTGTAGTGCACTGTGCTGTGTGTTGGTGTGTCCATGCAGCTGTGTGTGAGTCCTCCTTGTTGTTTTTGTATGTGTCAAGTGTGCAAAGTGTGTGAGTTGCACATCAGTGTGGTGTTTGATCATCAATGTGTCTTGGGTGTGTTTGTGTAGACTGTGTGGGCCTGCTGCTCAACACTGGCATTGTGTTGGTGTATGTCATGTATTGCAGGCACATGGTGGATTTTCTCCTCATGTGAGGCATGGTGAGTGTAGTGTTACGCCATCCTCTATGTGTGCCACTTGTGCTTTGCCATTGTTGGTCTCACCGCCTCTATTTGGTGTGATACACCCATTACATGTCTGCTACTGACATGGAGGATATTTGTCTTTGATGTCAGCTGTCCCCTTGGTTTCCATGTGTGTGTGTCTCCCCATCAGTTCATTTGTGAGCTTGTGCTTTGTGGTGCAGTTCTTGGGCCATAAGTGTTGTTCCACCATGGACATTGCCACAATGGTGTATGTGTGCTGTCCCTGTGCTATTGGTCATTCTGTAGTGGTCATGTGTACTTCAGGTGTGTTTGATGCCCAAGACTCTGGTAGATATGGCTTGGCTCTTGTGTCCCAGAGTGGTGCATGTGTTGTTGTTGTGTTGGATGTGTTGGTGTTGGCTGTGGTATTCGTTCTGTTCCTGGATGTGCATTTGTATTTGTGCAATGGTGATTTATGGTGTGTGTGATGTGGTTGTGTTCATCATGTGTCTGTGTGGCTGCTGTGCTTGTTCTGCACACACTGCTTGTTGGGCATGCAGTGCTGTGTGTATGTGGCCTTGAATTGCCTGCTGTGCATCCCCCTGATGCCTTGGGGTGTTTGTTGATTGTAGTTTGATGTGCATCTATGGTGGGTTGATGTGGCTGTGTGTGTTTGTCCATATGCACTTCTTGTGTGATTTGTGTTATGGGGTGTGTGTTTAATTCCTGAGTGATGATGTGTACTCCTGTTGTGTCTGTGCTCCCATTGTTTTTCCCCATCTGGGAGTACAGGCTATGTCTGTGTTGGTGTCCAGTATGTGTTCCTGTAGTGTTTGTGTGTTGTTCTTGTGCATGCTTTTTTGGAGGCATCCCTGTGTGTGTGTTGTGTTTGTGGCTACACCCAGGGTGTGTGTTTGTTTGTGTGTGTATGTGCTGGCAAGGATTGTGTGCCTTCAGGGTGTGTGTCACTGGTGTTTTTTGTTCCTTGTCAGCCACTGCTGGAGTGTCTGTCTATCTGGTTTTGTGTTGTGTGGTGCAGTGAGTGTGTATTGTGCTTGTTGTTGCAGTGCTTGTTGGTGTGCATGGGAGTGCACTGGATGGGCACCTGGCCTTTGACTTGATGGGGTGTGTTGCAGTGTAGTTTGGGGTGGTGTGTACCTGTGGTGTTTGTGCCCTGCCAATGACTTGTAGTGGCCCTGCCCTCTACATATTGCGCATGTGTGGACCGCGGTGGTTACGTGACCGGGAACGGGACATTGCTGCTGGTCGGCGGAAGGTTTGTGTCCGGAAGTTGAGGGGTGCCATGTTGTCAGGTGGGTGATGTGTGTGTGTTCTTGTGGATGTGTTGTGACCCCCAGCAGGGTGTGTATGCGGTGGCCCATCTGGAGGTAGTTTTGTAGGAGGAACATCACCGGATGCATATGGAGGGCCGGGTTCATGGTGCTCAGTACCGGGTCGCGTCTATCTTGCTCCGCTGTTGAGCTTCCGCCTGCTCAGGCTAGGCGGCGTCTCCGCTGCGGTGCGTCGACTTGTTTGGGCCGTCCTAATTTGTTGAACGGGGCGGACATCATTCAGCACGGCCGAAGGTCTGGATTGGCTCCCACCATCGCGGGGCCGGGCGCACTTTGATGGCGGTGCGCGGCGCTCCGTGGCGGACGGGAAATGACCTATGTTTACCTATCCTAATATGGCGGGCGTGACTTCCGCAGCTAGCGGGCGGAAAAAGATGTTTTTCCGCCCCGCCAACACAGAGGTGGTGCCGCCGCCCGACATCCTAATGGACCCCTAAGTATGAGTTACTATCTATATGAATAAATGAAGTGGTGTTTGTATAAGTGTGTAGCTGAGTAAATGTAAGTATGATCAATTGTTTGTATAAGTAAGTAGGATGACTGTATATGTGAATATGATGTATGCTGGTGTGTAATACTGATGCAGATGTATAAATATATTTGATAGTGTTCTATTGATCTTTGTCAGCATGTATGTGTGAGTCTATAGGCAAATGTTTAGATGTGTATGTAGATCTAGGAATCACTGAGTTGGTTTTTAGAAAATTGTATTGGTGTGTCAATGATTTCAAATATGGTACTCTATATTTTATAATGAGTGTTGAAAGGTTATACTAGTGTATGATGAGGTGTATCAGATTGTCATGTGGATGATTTCATTAGTGATGTTATCAGTGATGTTATTTGAGATGTCATCAGTGACATCACTGACCATGTCATGAATGATGTAATATGTGACATCATCAGCAGTGGATTGCAGGCGCGTGAGTTATAGTTAGTACAACTAACTATAATGGAGAAATTTCAATGGTTTTGTATGAGTGAAATGTCCAGCTAACTATAACACCCCTAAAACCTATGGTTTTTTCAGTGAATTTCTAAGTTTTTTTAAATGCTAATTCCTAACTATGACATGTCTGAAACCTGTTCTTTTTTCAGTGAATTTCAAAGATTTTTTAAATGCTAATTCCTAACTATCACATGTCTGAAACCTATGTTTTTTTCAGTGAATTACAAACATTTTGGAAATGACAATTTTTAAATGTATTAATTGTTATATTTATTTTTTGATACTGATTTACTCAATTATTTTAATATTTATTTTTAGATATTTTATTTTTTAAATCACATTATAATTACATTATACATTACATTACAAAATAAACTTTCCCAGAATGAATTACTTTAGTTTAAATACTTTGCAAATAGGCAATAGACTTTTAAGTACAGTAGTTACAGGTATTGCAATGGGCAACACAATTTCAAACACAATTCAACATTGAGCTCAATGGGAATTTCAAGAAAAATGCAATTAGTTACTTTATGGATTACTTTTCTAACCACAGGACTGGATCCTTGATTCAATCCTGGGACATCTCCTGTAAACAGTTGAGTAAAAGCTTTTTGGTAACAGTAGTGATTTTTAAGGAATATTATTGTCTTTTAAAAGTTGACACTTAAAAACTTTTTCACATAGAATCACCAATGTTATCCTATGGGAGGAAATTCACTTAGCAGGTTAATTTGAATTTGAATTTTAACATATTTATTAAGCGCGCTTATACCGGGACGGTTTCATGGCGCTAGACGGCGGTGAACCAGTGGAGGCAGAGAGGGAGGCTAGACTGCTAGGGATCTGGAAAACAGGAAGGTCTTGAGATGTTTACGAAATTCCGGATAGGAAGCAGAAGCTCTGAGGGCAAAAGGGAGCGAGTTCCAAAAAGATGGAGCTAGAACCGCAAATCTCGTCCCCCCCGGACCTCTGCTTCCTGAAGCAGGGAACTGACAAGAGGGCCTTGTGAGAAGAGCGAAGCTCTCTGGCCGGAAGATAGGAAGATATAGCTTCACAGAGGAAAGCGGGGGCAGTCCCTGACCTGGCCTGATAGGTGATGCAGCCCAACTTGAAAAGAGCCCTCTCCTTCACCGGTAACCAGTGCAAAGATTGCAACAGAGGGGTGGCATGGTGAAATTTAGGGAGACTATAAATCAGGCGGGCGGCCTGATTTTGTATCAGTTGAAGTCGGCGGATTAGGTAGTCTGGGGCGCCATTATAGACCACATTCCCATAGTCAAGGCGCGATAGCACCATGGCCATGAGAATGAGCTTAAGGGCGGGAACAGAAAAAAAACGGGAAAACTTACGAATGGTGCGAACGGAAAAAAAACAAGAAGACACCACTGAGTGAACCTGCGTGTGAAGAGAGAGGTGGGAGTTGATAAAGATGCCTAGGGTTTTGACTTTAGGAACCGGGAGGGGAGGGGGACCAAGTGAATGGGGCCAGAAGGAAGGGGACCAAGGACGGCAACCACTCCCAGTCAAAACCAACTCGGTTTTGTCGGGATTCAGTTTGAGGTGGTTGCAGTTCATCCATTCTTGGATGAAGAGCATCACCCTCTGGAAGTTCTTGGCAGAGGTGGGGGAGTGGGAGAGGTTAAAGATGAGTTGGAGATCGTCGGCGTAATTAAACACCGAGACCTCCATCTGCTGTAAAGAAAAAATGAGGGGTGAAATGTATAAATTAAATAACAGGGGAGACAAGGAGGAGCCCTGGGGAACGCCGCAAGTCACTCTGCGAGATGGACGGCCTGCTCCCTGTCCGTTAAAAAGGACCAGAGCCAGGCAAGGGCCGTGCCCCCGATGCCCGCCGCCTCGACACCGGTCAACAGAATGTCATGGTCCACTGTGTCGAACGCGGCGGACAGATCTAAGAGGACCAGGGCCTGGGGGCGGCAGGTGTCAATGCCCTCCCTCAATTTGTCCATCACTGAAACTACCACCTTCTCGGTTGAGTGCAGCGGGCGAAAACCAGCCTGACAAGAGGAAAGGCAGCCAGTGGACTCCACAAAGGAGCTCAGGGTCCCGGTAACATGAGCCTCTGAGACCTTCACCAGGTAAGGGAGAAGGGAAATGGGACGGTGGTTAGCCGGCAGGGTTGGATCAGCACCTGCCTTTTTTAGGATCGGAATAATGACAGCTGATTTGTGGGCATTTGGAACAATACCAGTTTCTAGGGAGTGATTGATTAGTGTGAGAGGAGGGGAGTAACAGCTGGAGAAGATCTCTTTCAGGTTAGTAGTATTAGTGTTACTTTTTCTTACTCAGTGGTGGATCCTGGATCCAGCACTGGTGCATCTCCTGTAAACAGTTGAAAGAATGCGTTTAAGTCAGACAGGCAGTTTTTAAGAAATATGTGTAGTTTGTGAAATTCGACTCTTAGAAACTTTTCTGGTGAAAACCAGACAATAGATTCCTATGGAAGGAAATACAAGTTACTGGTAAGTACGGTTAGAATTACTTTTCAGGGTCAGTGCTTGGCTAAAAGATGCAGCACTGGGTTCTCTCCTGATAACAGGTGAGTAAATAAGAATTTGTTGTTCGCATTATTTTAGGTGAATATTTTAAAGTTCCAAAACTCCACACTTAGAAGAATTTCCAAGTGAAATCAGTCAATGTTAGCCTATGGAAGGAAATTCAAGTTACTGGTAAGTACAGTTAGAATTACTTTTCAGGATCAGTACTGGGCTCAAAGATGCAGCACTGAGGTCTCTCCTGATAACAGGTGAGTAAATAGGAATTTGTAGTTCAACTGATTTTAGAGTATTGATAAGTTTCAAAAATCAACACTTAGAACCTTTTACAGCAAAAAGCAGGCAATGATATCCTATGGAAGGAAATTCAAGTTACTTGTAGGTACGGTTAGACTTACTTTTCATGTTCAGTACTGGGCTCAAATATGCAGCACTGACGTCTCTCCTGATAACAGGTGAGTAAATCGGAATTCGTAATTCTGCTGATTTTACTTTGGTCCAGTATATATAGAGCCACTTTCCTACACCATCCTCTTCCTTCACCACTGTGCAAACACGCCCTGTGGTGTGTTTTAAGTTGGGGACATTTTTCCCGTTCAATCCTGAGGGTCTCTAGAGTCCAACTAGCCCACAAGGTACATCCAGTAAGCGCCACAGAGCTGCATAGCAGAGAGATGTAATAAAGGGCACAGCCTGCACCACCTCTCTGCAATGCAGCACAGTGGTGCTTCCTGGAAGCACCTAGAGAACTACTTGGCCCCCATGGTCCCTCAGGATTGAAGGGTAATTTTTTCCCCAACTTAAAACGGGCCACAGGGTATGTTTGCACATATCATCTCAGGCCCCCTCCCCTCTCTTCACCACTGTGTAAACATGCCCTGTGGCCGTTCTAAGATGAGACATTAACTCCCCTTGAATCCTTAGGGGCCCTAGGGTCAAACTAGCCCACTAGGTACCTCCAATTAGCATCACAGAGCTGCGTTGCAGAGAGGTGTAAAAAGGCGCGTGGCCAGTCTGAACACCTGTCTGCAACACAGCTCCCTGGTGCATACTGGAGATACCTGTTGGGACCCATGCATGCCATACCTCCATGGACTTCCCCGGGTGTCTAGTTTTCATAACTGTTTGGGTTTGGTAGTTTTCCAAGATGGCCACTGAACCGGGGGCCAAAAACCCAGGTGCCCCCCCCAAAACAAAGGTAGTTTTGCTATAGGTAATTTTTAAGTCTTTGTGCCTTTTCAAGTTGCAGCCACTAAGCCTACCACGCAAGTGAGGTACCATTTTTATCGGGAAACCTGGCTGAACGCTGGGTGGGAGGAAATTTGAGGATCAACGCAGATTCCACAACATTACCACATATAAATAGGAGAAAAAAGCGAATTTGTTTGCGAAATTCGAGATTTGCAGTGGATTCTTGGTAGGAGAATGATGAGGAACGCACGCAAACCATACCTCGCTGGACTCCCCCGGGTGTCTACTTTCCAAAAATGTGTGGGTTAGGTAGGTTTCCCTAGATGGCCGCCGAACCCTGTGCCAAAAAGTCCTGGGAACCCCCTTGCAAAACCAGGATAATGTGTGATAGGTAATTTTGATGTCACCTCATTAGGTTTTGGGCCCTTGCCTGTTGCGAGTCCTTGAGCCACCCATGCAAGTAAGGTACCATTTTCTTAGAGAGACCTGGAGGAACGCTGGGTGGGAGGAAATTTGTTAGTCCAGTGATGCCACGCTTTCCCACAAAAAAAAGTGTGAAAAAAATGTTGTGTCTGCTAAAATTGAGGTTTGCAAGGGATTCTGGGTAAAGGAACGTTGGAGGATCCACACAAGCCATAGCTCCTTGGAAGCCCATTGGTGTCTATTTTGCAGAAATGTGTGGGTTTGGTAGGTTTCCCTAGATGGACACCGAGCACAGAGTAAAATACCCATGTGATCCCTCATAGCAAAACCAAATAGTTTTGACAAAATTAGTTGTTCACTTCAGCAACGTGACAATATGGGAGCAAAATTGCAAGGAAAATATAACAGACATTGTTAGTTTTGCAGAACAATGTGGGTAAAATTACTTGTTAGATTTCACCAGAGAGACATCACCATATACTCCCATGGGTATTCAACAATATCTACAATTGGTAGGTTAAACGTAGGAGGCATGTACACCTTGGCAGAGAGGCTAAAAATACCAACATCCCTGAACAGCTATCTAGTCCTCAAACACACACACATACTGGTTGGATTTGGCACGAGGGCAAGTGATGGTTCAATATATAAAACTTTATTAACAAGAGATTTCACAAAAATGAAATACACTGTCAATTACATGGACAAAGAAACCGAACCAATGACTTGTGAGCTGTAAAGCCACTTCAAGGCACCAACCGCTTTACAGGCCATTCACACTCCTTTCATACCTAATAGACAGTAGACCATTCACACCACCAGGAACAAAAGCAACACATCACAACATTTTAAAAAAAGGAACAAGGTGCACCCTGCTTCATAAATACACCAAAGCCATCAAGTCCTCAAACACACACACATACTGGTTGGATTTAGCACGAGGGTGAGTGATGGTTCAGAATATACAATTGTATTAGCAAGTGATTTCACAAAAAATGAATTGCACAGTTAATAATTGAAAGGACGAGAAACTGAACCATTGCCTCACAGCTCGTGAGCCGTAAAGCGACGACAAGGCACCAACCTCTTTACAGGTCATTCATTCACCTTTCATATATGTGACACTTACAAAACATTCACACCGCCAGCCACAGGCCTAATACATTAAAACACTCACACCAGCAGACAGGGCCATTCAAGGGCCCATCACTTTCACACGCCCACATTCCTGACACAGCAACTACATGAAATGATGGACTGCGTGGAGTGGCACTCAGCTAGCAGTGTGTGTAGTGACCAACAGAAGCTAAATACTCACACACCACCAGCCGAGCGCCAGTCCACCCACACCACAATCCAAGCACCAGTCCACACACACCGCCAGCAAAGAACCAATCCACACACACCACCAGCCACACACCAATCCTTGCACTCTGCCAGCCAAGCACCAGTCTACACACACCACCAGTCAAGTGCCAGTCCACGCACACCACCAGCCAAGCACCAGTCCATGCACACAACCAGCCAAGCGCCAGTCCACGCAGCCCACCAGCCAACCGCCAGTCCACGTAGCCCGCCATCCAAACACCAGTGCACGCACACCGCCAGCCAAGCACCAATCCTTGAACTCCACCAGACAAGCACCATCCACTCACACTGCCAGCCAAGCACCTAACCATGCACTCCGCCAGCCAAACAAAAATCCACGCACCCCAGCATCCAAGCACCAGCCTGCACACACCACAATCAAATTTAGAATTTCTTTTTCAAAAATAACGCAAACCAATTGGAAATACCTACAAATCTGCTAACACAAATTCTAAAACTAAACACATTGCACTGATGCCAATCCTTGAAACAAACTAAAAAATATTACAGAATACAGACCAGGCAGTTCACTTTACAGCTCATTAAATCTGTTGTACTGGAAGGCGAAGGGGCGTTATGATTGAGATATTGCCATTTGCACTTTTTGCTCCATGCACTGAACCTGTCTTTAAAAACCATTTCGAATGCTATTTTAATTGAATTTTTACCTTGAGCTTTTAAAAATATATTCTTGCCTTGCCTCCGCCTCTTTGACGCCCGCTTCTGCTCGCCGGCTCCCTGTTCCACCACGGGCTGTCCCGCTTGACGTGGAGGGAGTGTAGGTGGGGCAGTGACCGGTCAGAGGTCGGGGGCGGGACCAACCCTGCTGAAGCGCTATTTAGTGCTGTCCTTCGCAAGGGGCTCGTTGGATCTGTGGTACTGGAAGGCGAAGAAGTGGTATGATTGAGATATTGCCATTTGCACTTTTGCTCCATGCACTGAAAATAAAAATCAAAGAAAAGTTCCTGAAACTGCGCCTTGGAGCTATCCCGATATTACCGCACCTGCCGCCATGGGAGAGAACTCACGCCTCAGCTCTATGCCGCCTGTGTAAATCTGGCAAGGAGGACATCATCCATGTGATATGTATTTGCCCGAGACTAATGGACCTGAGGCTCAAGCTGTTGCTACCGTTTTTTAGATCACATGCCGTTCGGACCTGTAGGCAGGCAGTTAAACTTTGTTTTTCCTCCAGCGATATTAAACTGAATTGTCAGGTTGTGAAGTTCTTTGATTTATTGCAGGAAAGATTCAAGCACACTTGAAAGACTCATTGGGACTTAATAACAACCGTGAATTGACAATAGTAACTGCTCTATTTTAAATAATTTGTACTGTTATATGGCATTTTAAATAATTTGTACTGCTATATGGCGTTTTATATTTTTGTAAAGATTTTAATTAATCATATACAAATAAATATATTACTTACTTACTTACCATGCACTGAACCTTTTTAAAAAACCATTTTGAATGCTATTTTAATTGAATTTTTACCTTGAGCTTTTAATAATATACTCTTGCCTTGCATCCGCCTCTATGATGCCCGCTTCTGCTCGCCGGCTCCCTGTTCCACCATGGGCTGTCCCGCTTGACGTGGAGGGAGTGCAGGCGGGGGAGTGAAGGGTCAGAGGTCGGGGGGCGGGACCAACCCTGCTGAAGCGCTATTTAGTGCCGGGCTTCGCAAGGGGCTCGTTGGATCTGTTGTACTGGAAGGCGAAGGGGCGGTATGATTGAGATATTGCCATTTGCACTTTTGCTCCATGCACTAAACCTTTTTTAAAAACCATTTCGAATGCTATTTTAATAGAATTTTTACCTTGAGCTTTTAAAAATGTACTCTTGCCTTGCATCCGCCTCTTTGATGCCCGCTTCTACTCGCCGGCTCCCTGTTTCACCACGGGCTGTCCCGCTTGACGTGGAGGGAGTGTAGGCGGGGCAGTGATGGGTCAGAGGTCAGGGGGCAGGACCAACCCTGCTGAAGCGCTATTTTAGACAATCATGTGTTAGTCGCTCAGCGGACGCGCGCAGCGGACGAGCGCAGCAGGCGCGCCGAAGGTGCGCCAAAGGCAAGCCTGTCTGTGCCCGTCGGCGCCCAGACGGGACAGGGGCCAGCCAGGATTAACTGGGGCGCTTGGAGCTGACGCAAACATCAATCCTAATAGGAGTAAAGGTCAAGTCAATCAGTTCACCTTCCTTACAACAAACTGTAGATCGCTTCCCAAACATAAAGACCACATCTTCAATCTCCTGCTTGATCAGAAGCAGGATGTGCTATTCCTAACAGAGACTTGGCCAACTACAAGCTCTGGGCCGGACATAGCATCAGCCCTCCCTCCCATTTACACGATAATCCGGAAAGACCGCTCAAATCAAGGAGGTGGTGGTCATAGGCATTATTTTTAAAAATACGTTTCAATACAAGTGGGAAGAAATCAACCTGGCAAATTGTGAAGCAGGGCTCTTCAAACTAGCCCTGTCTCCTCAAACCACACTTTCAGGTATTTTAAAATATCGCCCTCCAGGGGCAGCTGGGGATTGGGTGGCAGCCCTATCAGAATACCTTGCGCCTCTTCTGCTGGAAGCATCTATGTTTACCATCTTGGGAGACCTCAATCTGCTCCTTGAAGACCGCAGCTGTCCAATGATTCTTAACTTCCTTTCTGATCTTGAGGCACTCAATATCCACCTATGGAATACTGGCCCCACACATAGAGCTGGTCACCTATTAGACCCAATCTTTGCAAACTTTGATCGCATAAAGTGCGAGCCTGCACTGCCAATCCCGTGGTCCGACCACCTTCTCACTAAATTTAACATCTGGGAACCCTCTCATAAAGTCCTTGTAAAATCTGAGGTATGGTTTAGAAATTAGCAAAAACTCCACATTAAGGATCTTGATGAACATTTAATTAGATCCAACCCTTGCTTCGATCTTGAGAAGATCACAATTAGTGATCATAAGATGATTAATTGTCTAGTGCCGCACAAACTGTTATTCCTCTGATTTTAAGCAAGCACAAATCATGCAATCCCCTGGTTCCTTGGTTCACAGATAAATTGAGAGAAGAAAAAAGTCAGTGTAAAAAATTAGAGAGGCTGTGGAGAAGAGATTATAATCCTGCTAAAAAAAAATATATAAACATGCACTAAATGTGTACCATCTGTCCTGTAAAATCGCCAATGGCGATTTCACCAAAAATACCTTCCTAGGAGCACAAAATCACTCAGGGACTCTCTTCAAAACTCTAAAGAATTTATCTGGGGCAGCAGCACAACCTGAACCTCCTATTTTGTGACCCACGCAATGCAATTCTCTTGCCAATTTCTTCCAGGAGAAAATATCAATAATTTATGCCAATTTCACCTCAGATGGTGACGTCACCGATGGTTCATCTAATCCCTCTACCCCTAGCTATAGTGACCAAAGGGATTGCTCCATGAAACATGTTCTCACGGTATGGCAGCCATTAAACATCAATACTTTCGGCAAAGCCCTGAATAGTATCAAATCAGGCTCTCCTCAGGACCCTATGCCTGCTCATGTTCTTAAACAGCTAGACCCATCCACCTTGGAAGTAATCAGAGCGCTGTTAAATGCCTCCCTCAATGAAGCAGTAATACCTGGTGAGTGGAAGCACGCCATGGTGATGCCCTTGCTAAAAAAGTCCAATAGCGACCCGGAGGTCTTTTCTAACTTCCGCCCAATATCCCTTCTGCCAATCTTTTCAAAAATTTTAGAAAAACAGGTGAACAAGCAGTTGGCAGACTTTGTCAATGATAACAATTTCGTACACTATTCTCAATCGGGCTTTAGGAAAGGCCATTCTACAGAATCCACCTTATTGGGGGTCAAGAGTTGGACAATGGAGGCACGGCAGCACTCATTCTCTTACACTTCATTGCCGCATTTGACACCATCTCCCACACAATCTTGATTCAGTCCCTAGAAGATATAGGGGTTAGAGGAAAAGCACTGAAACGGCTGGAACAATTCCTCCTGAATCGGACCTTCCAGGTCTTTTCCCCCAAAAATTCCTTGGAGGTCCTTAAGTCCCCCTATGGGGTACCCCAGGGCTCAATTTTAGGTCTGTTACTTTTTAATGTCTATGTCACTCCATTGGCTAGGATCGCGGAAGAAATGGGTCTCACAATTTATTCCTACGCGGATGACACACAACTTGTGTTCTCCCTCACACCTACAGATAAATTGAGAACTTCTCCCCTGCACTCTGGGCTCCGAAGAATAGCGAACTGGATTCACTCCAAGATACTAAAACTAAATGTGGATAAAACTGAGCTGCTCGTTTTTGGTAACCAAAAGAATCTCTGCAGCCCGACTCACTGGCAAGCAGATATGGGGGCAACCCCGGTTGCGGTACAATCTGCTCGCAACCTAGGGGTAATAATCGATGATAAGCTGTCTATGTGTGCACATATAGCCAAACAACCTTAACCTGTTTTTTGATCCGCAAATGGCTGAGGAAAATATTATGGCAATTACCAGACAACGCACAGAGAACAGTATTACAGGCACTAATCAGCTCGAGATTAGACTACTGTAATGTTCTTTATCTAGGAGTTACAAAAAGTATCCTGAACCGACTTCAAGTGGTCCAGAACTTTGCGGCTAGACTGCTCTTCAATCTCCCAGGCCGCACGAGTATGACAGATCACCTTAAGAAACTACACTGGTTGAGGATTGCTTGCAGAGTTAAATTTAAGGCACTATGCTACATGTTTAAGATTAGCTCAGGAGAAGCACCCGTATATCTATGCAAAATCGCCCAGAAATACATACCCTCCCGTAATCTGCGCTCCATGAACCAGGCAAAATTTACAGTGCTCAGGATCAACCGGGCTCGGATGGGTGGCCGCTCATTTGCCCACCTGACCCCAGCACTGTGGAACTCACTTCCGCTCTTATTACGCCTTGAACCTTGCTACCTTCGTTCCGGAAGGGAATTAAATCATGGTTGTTCAATCAATAGAACTTCTCCCCCTTATTCCATGTGTAACACAGATCAAAGGCACCGGGAAACCCTCAGGGTAGCTGTTGCGCCATACAAATGCAATAAATAAATATATAAATAAAACTCCCAAAACTTCTTTTGCGTGTGGTACGATTTAAAACAAGCTGACACACAAAATCGAGGCTTAGAAGGACAGTCAGGGCAGTACATACAAGACTCCTTCTGCAAGCCTCTTCGCCAACAGACTCTACATCTTCTAATCGGAAAGTCTCTTGAGGTTGTGGGAGGAATGTATTCAGGAAAGTGGTGATCTTTCAGTCTAGCCACATCCTCCACCACTCCAAATCTAGGAACACTTGCCTGTTCCACTAGTATAAGGCTGCCTATTATAGATTCCTGAAACTTAACAAAAGGCATCTCCGACTCAGGTAAAGAATTCTGGAACACAACAAAAGCATTAAAGGATGCCAAGTGGAAAAGATGGATAGCCAACTTCTTGTACCAAATGTAAGCCTTTCGAAGAGCAGCATAAGGTTCCAACCTCTGATCTACTCTGTCAACACCATGCATGTGCCTATTGTAATCTAATATGCACACAGGTTTGCGCACTTCGGCACCCTGACCCCAAACAGGCACTGGTGCAGTGCTTTCATCATGGATAGTAGTCAGCATGTACACATCTCTCCTGTCTGAAAACTTCACAGCTAGAAGCTCCCCACATCGCAATGCACTTGACTGTCCCAGCACAAGCCTTTTGCAAACAAGTTCTTTTGGGAAACCTTTACGTTACAGTGCATTGTGCCACAAGCATCAGTGGCCACTTTGGCCAATTCCTTGAACAACTGCACACCAGTGTAGAAGTTATCTACATACAAATGGTGGCCTTTGTTAAATAATCCTCTACCTAGTTCCCACACAATTTTCTCAGTTACTCCAAAAGTGGAAGGATAACCAGGAGGGTTAATGCTGGTCTTCTTATCGGTGTACACCCTGAAATTATAGACATATCCAGTCCCACTGTCACACAGCATATACAGTTTGATTCCATAGCGTGCCCTCTTACTAGGAATGTATTGCCTAAAAACCAAGCGACCCTTGAACAATAGCAAAGACTCATTCAGACAAACGAGCAACAAAGTGATCAAGGACAGGCTGAATCTTAAACAGTCGGTCACAATCAGGGTGATCGCGTGGCAACGCTAAACCATTATCAACAAAATGCATCATGCGAAGAAGAAGCATATACCGATCACGACTCATGACTGCTGGAAATATAGCTGTTGCCATCAAGGGACTAGTGGACCAATATGAAGACATTGATGGCTTCCTTAGCAAGCCCATCAAAAAAGTTAATCCCAAAAACTTCTTCATCTCTTCAACATTTGTGGGAGTCTACTGGGTAGCTCTAGAATGGGGCTTAAGGCTGGCACTGTTGTCCCTCAAATACTGCTCTGCATACAAATTCGTTTGCTCAACAATCATTGCCAAAAGCACATCGTCAAAAAATAACTGAAAAAAATGTATTGGCAGAAAATTCTCAGTATTCACTCTACTCCCTGGAACACCAGTGAAATCTGGCAATGCCGGCTGCACCATGCCAGGGGCAACGCAGAAGCCATCCCTATTAATGGGAGGAGCAGCCACCCCAGCCTGCAGCCCAGAAGCCTCTTGCTGCACTACACCAACGGGAAGCCTAGCAGCCACAGATACTTCTGGTTGCACAACACCAACAGAAAAACTAGCATCCCCAGAGGACTCTTGCCGCACTACACCAACGGGAAGCCTAGCAGCCTGAGATGCTTCTTGCTGCACTACACCAACGGGAAACCTAGCAGCCCAAGATGCCTCTTGCCGCTCTACACCAACGGGAAGCCTAGCAGCCACAGATACTTCTGGTTGCACAACACCAACAGAAAACCTAGCATCCCCAGAGGACTCTTGCCGCACTACACCAACGGGAAGCCTAGCAGCCTGAGATGCTTCTTGCTGCACTACACCAACGGGAAACCTAGCAGCCCAAGATGCCTCTTGCCGCTCTACACCAATGGGAAGCCTAGCAGCCACAGATACTTCTGGCTGCACAACACCAACAGAAAACCTAGCATACCAGAGTGCTCTTGCCGCACTACACTAACGGGAAGCCTCGCAGCCTGAGATACTTCTTGCTGCACTACACCAACGGGAAACCCAACAGCCCCAGATGCTTCTTGCTGCACTACACCAACAGGAAGACGAGCAGCACCAGATGCCTCTTGGCGCACCACAGCAATGTGAAGCCTTTTGGGCGCAGCCTGCAGCCCACATGCCTCTTGCCAACGTAAAAAAAAGGGAAACCTTGTGGTCCTAGGCTGCAGCCGATATACCTCTTGGCCCACTACCGTCACATCAATGTCCTCCTCTACCACTGGCCCTTCATCAGCACTAGAAGAAGATTCATCATCCGATGATTCCATGTGAAGAGAAAACTCACTGCCTGAATCTTCTGCACCTACCTCTAGCTCCGAATCGGAGTCAGTCTCTGAACCATGGTCAGAGGAAGACTCAAAAAGCAAACCAAGAACCTGCTGAGCAGTCGTCCTGCGACTAGCCATTATCCTTACAAAGCAAGAAGACTGCACACACAAGTGAACACCAACCTACACTGTGCAAAGTAAGAAGTAAACAAGGTAAGGCTTTCACACAAAGATCTATACAGTCAAAAACAATTTAACTCTAACAAAATATAATAACACTCACCAGCACCTACTCTGCTGAGACAGAGCAAAAAGAAATTATATCCCACTAGAAAAAAAAAGTACAGATTAGACACATCAAGCACTAATGCAAAAAAAATGTTAACAATCAAAAAACACACAGCCACAAAAACTGCTATAACTACACCTTTTGCACCTTTTGCAAAAACACATTCATCTAGGGGAAGTAGTACAAAATACATTCACTTACCAAGCACATGCAACTACACAAGCTGCAAAACCAGCAGTAACAGAACCGTAACCTACAACAATCCAAACAGCAAAAGCCTGGAACAAGAATGAAATAGAGAAGAAAAAAAAAATGACTACTACATTTCACAAACAATATAACAATTAAAAAAACAACACACAAATTTGCCCCCCAAATTTACATTTGTCCAGATGGGCCATCAAATAGGGCTTAGAGACTAAGGGCCAGATGTAGGTAAGTAACATTTACCGATTGTTAATTACCGAAAATTACCGATTTTTACCGATTCGGTAATTAAGAATCGGTAAATGTGAGGGGTGGGTATGTAGGGAATCCAGATGTTCCCTTTTACCGAATCAGTGAAATTCGGTATTTACCGATTCGGTAAATACCGACCGGTAATGCTCCATTCATTCCTATGGGCTTTGAAGCCCATAGGAATGAATGGGGCATTACCGGTCGGTATTTACCGATCGGTAAATTTACCGATTCTGTAAAATACAGGGCCCTACATCTCAATTTGCATTTACCGGTCGGTAACGGCCGAAATCGGCCGTTACCGGCCGGTAAATGGCCACCTACATCTGGCCCTACGTAACCTCCTAACTTTAGGACGCATAAATGCCTTCTGTGAATACCAAAAGTCTTAAAATTAGGATTTTTCTCAATTTAGTAGAAGTAAAGTTAGGAGTCCTAACTTTCCTACTACTAAATTGAGAAACATCGTAATTTTAGGACTTTTGGTATTCACAGAAGGCATTTAGGAGTCCTAAAATTTGGATTCCTAACTTTACTACTACTAAATTGAGAAAAATTCTAATTTTAAGACGTTCGGTATTCACAGAAGGCATTTAGGAGTCCTAAAGTTAGGAGTCCTAACTTTTGTGAATACCGAAATGAGTAAGTTCATTCTGTGAATACCAAAAGTAGTAAGTGCATTCTGTGAATACCAAAAGTAGTAAGTGCAATCTGTGAATACCAAAACAGTAGTAAGTTAAGGATTGAGTCTTAAGTTCATTCTGTGAATCGGGCCCATAGTGTGTCAAATACTTAGGGTATCATTTGGATGGCAGCAGGCTTTGTCTCCCCGCCATCCTGACAGAAAACGAGACCGTCTGCCATATGTGCAGGGGTCCTGTGGCGGAGCTTAGGATGCGCCGGCCACACTGGTGGGCGCATCACACATTTTTAACATTGCGGTGCTTTCAGGAGCACCCGCCGCTATGGTAAAAATGCATGTTGCCATTCGCATGCACAAAGTGGCAGGCACCACGCGGTGCCTGCTGCATTGTGCATGCAAAGGCAGTGGGTACCATAGGTACCCCCCATAGGTACCCCTCACCCCACCAACTTCCTGGGGGCCTGCAACAGACCCCCAATTGAGAATTCTGTATGCCTTTCCATGGCGGCAACGCCATGCCGGCAGTGGCAATCCGCCCTACATCCTAATGGACCCCTAAGTATGTGTGGTTATATGTGTTTTAGACGTTATTGAAAAGGTGTGATTGTCACTGTTAACAACGCCAATGCGGTACCTTGAATAACCGCAAAAACAGAAAATAGGTCTGAAGATAGTTCTTAGAGAAACTTAGTACAAAGGTATGAGTTTAAATATGCTCTGAAAAAAGAATGTAATATGAGTAGTGCAATGTCCAGAATGGATATTTTTGCATATTATTTTTAGATGTGTAAGTGGTCATTAGATGTCTTGTTTTCCGTTTTCAGGATGTGTCCATCGGGATCATGACGTCATCGCAAGGATTCCCAAACATTTAAGAAAAAACCTTTAGAAAAACAACTTCACAATACTTTGGGTACTAGGGTTGCTCTGACACGAGGGGTTGTTTTGGTTGTGTGTATGCGGCTGCCACACATTACACCAGATGCTGAGTTTCTGGTTCCTTAGAAACACCCTGTTGCCTTAGTCTGTAAAGTGCACTATTTCATTTCTATAAATTCCATTACTGTTAAAAGGCAGGTTGTTGTTATAGATAAAGACCATGAGATAGTCTCTAGGAAATGCTGAAACAGTTTTAGTAACATGTTTCCAGACACTATGCATGCACTCATCCAATCCCCCAGGTACTACTTGTAAACTCATGTAATCACCTAGGTGCTACTCATATAATTATAGAGTCAACCAGGCACTACCCATGCCTTCATCAATCACCCAGGTAATACCCATGAACTCATCCAATCACCCAGGTACTACCCATGCAGTGATGCAATTTCCCACCACTTACTATGAACTCATCCATTCACACAGGCACTACCCATGCACTCATCTATTCACCCATGT